>NW_022990238.1:3439296-3522004 GCF_902827175.1 Gymnodraco acuticeps
CTCATAAATTTAAATCCATCCCTTGGGTCCTTGGCTGAGGCAGAGGAATGCTGTGCGGTCATATGCTGCGCTCATTATGGATTTGCAGTTTGTTCCACATTTTCTCTGTGATTGTTAAGTGTACCTGAGTCCCTTATGTGAAAAGAGAGCTAATCTTTTTAGAAATGACAGAAAGACTAAACTAAACAGATAGAATATGTGCATGCTCTCACACCAGCTGCTGTATACTCCAGCATCTCTGGTTTTAATGCATTACATCGATCGGTCAGGCAGGTTCATTTAATGTTATAAAGCTCACCAATGTGCAATACTCAATTGGAAGCAAGAAATGAAAAAACATTCAAATGTAGTAATAAATAATAATAAGGTTGGATTAAGCAAAGGAATCGTTTGAATGTGTAATTTAGTGTTTGTCTTCCCCCACTTTGCGGCTTCTCAGAAAGGAGAACAGATGTACAGGCCCTGCAATTACATGACATGCCAATGCTTTCTTATCCTTCCCTCTTCGTGTTGTCAAGAACTCCAATGACCACAATGCTGCCTACACAATATTGTGTTTATTGTTTAGTAATAGCAAATGAGATGGTTCCCTTGGTCCCCAGTTTCATGAAATGTGTGTTGTGTATAGGGCTTGGTCAGCCTGAACAAGTGAACAAAATCATGTCTTGCTGGAATTAGTTATACACTGCATACCAGCACAGGATATCAAGTCTAAGCTTCAGGAGTTAAACGCACACTATACCAAGATATATATCAAGACATGTTTTAATGTGTTTGTACATTTGAGCTTGTTTTGGACTAATAATTGTTCATGATAAAAGCTGGAATGTGGATGTTCTGCAAATAATGAATGGAAGAAAATCATTTGTCTATTTAAGCATTTAAAGGGATAACCCTCACCCTCACAAAGCTGTCCTCAAATTACTCATGTTCACATAAACCCAATAATTCACAGCTTTGTTTGTCTGCGACTTCTGCTGCACACAGGAAATTAGCAATGTTCCTGTTTTAAAACTAAATCCTCCCTTTCTCCTTTTTAATGCCCTTTACCTCTTCTCCCTGACTACTTGTAGGTTTGTGACAGAATTGCTTTGAAAGGCTTCTCCTTGAAAAGACACTATCTACCTCTGCTGTGTGACTGCTAATCCTGTCAGTGCTCTCCTCTGTTCCCCTGCCTTGAGAATATAACCATCCTCTTCACATCGTGCTTTCACAAACTTTCCTTTTCCCTTTCTTTTTTTTAGAGTTGACGCACTAGAACCTTAAAAGGAGTTGTTCTCTACAACTCTACTGTCAAAGAATTAGGGCACATATGGCTTGCAGTTTCATACATCCATCATATAAAAAGAAAGTGAAAAGGCTTGATGTTGTTTGGTAAGGCAGAGGGCTGGTGATGGTCTGAGGCAGTCAGTGGCAGCCACCTTGAGAAAGACACAACTTGAACTGAGACTTCCGAGAGAACATCTGTTAGACATTAACTGTATCGCTAGTCCGCTTAAAAGCTTGACTTTTGAATATGATATTGTAAGCATAGTATAGTGAAGGCAGTAATCATTGCAGATTCAAATGACACAAGCAGTTATTGTGAAACATATCTTTGTGTTTAATACTCAGCTCGAAGGCTTGTTTGTAAGGCTTTGATGGTGTTTTTCCACTTGAACTGTTCTATTTCTTTCCACCGTCAAAACCTCGCTGAAACTTCAGAGTGCAAGAGAGAGAGAGAGAGAGAGAGGGAGAGGAAAGGAAAGGAAAGGAAAGGAAAGGTTTCACACGAAAAGAAGAGGGGCTGATTTGCATGTCAGCACCTCAATCCAGACAGAGAGGCAGGCCGGCAGAGAGGCCTGGGGGCGAAGGAGAGCATTCTAGTTCAGATTTTCAAAGACTGCTGACTGGCTTCCTCCTGCGTCGGCCTGGGAGCAGGCAGCACACATTCCTCCCTCTGATTGCAGCTGATGAAACACTCATGTTGCTTCTGTCTTCCCAGCACCTGGCACATGCAAAATGCTCAGATCCAAGCCACAGCAAAGAGTTGTGGCTGTATTTAGCATGCCAAACCTGGACAGGGCATCAGTTCCTGTTCCGTTTTAACATGATAATGGTGTTTGACTTTGAAACTCTTGTCTTCAAATTAAATGTGGGTTGTGTTTGTCTCTTTTGCAGTTATAAGGGGAAAGGTAGTTGGAGTGCAGGAGGTTGATGCTGGCAATGACATCTATGGAAACCCCATCAAGCGTATCAAGTATGACATCAAACAAATCAAGGTATGTGAAATGAAAGCTATCATTTTCATATTGGGGTCTAAACTTTTTCGTTAATGAAACTTAATTGACTTTGCTTTGTTTAAATTGTCAGATGTTCAAAGGTCCCAGCGATGATGTTGAAGCCATATACACCGCTCCCACTTCTGCAGTGTGTGGAGTGACTCTGGAGAAAAATGGCAAGGAGTATCTCATCACAGGTACAACTTTCACCAAATTCCAAATCCCACATTGTAAAATATAACAAATATTGTTCTTTGAAGAGTCTTTGTTTTATGTCATCTAATGCTCTTTTCCTTCTCCCAGGCAAACTAAAAGATGATGGGACGATGCATATCACACTGTGTGACTTCATTCAGCCCTGGGACGAACTGAGTGAAACCCAGAAGAAGAGCCTGACTCAGCGCTATGAAATGGGCTGTGGATGCAAGGTGGGAAATGACCCCAAACTAAAATAATCTTTTAAAAATGCAGAGTTGCAAGAGTTGTAAATGTAATCCCTGATCTTGGTTTCTTTCCTGATCCTCAGATCACCCGCTGCACCTCCATCCCCTGCATGGTCAGCAGCCCGGCCGAGTGCCTGTGGACGGACTGGCTGATTGAGAAGAAGGTCTACGGAGGGCAGGCCAAACACTTTGCTTGTATCAAGAGGAGTGATGACTCTTGTGCCTGGTACAGAGGGTCAGCACCACCCAAAAAGGAGTTCATGGACATTGAAGACCCTTAATTCCCCCACTGACAGATAGTGTGAGGATTTCTGAGATTAACTAAAATACCAAAATACAAATACATACCCAAGTAAAATTCCTATTTCGTTTTTTCTTCTTAAAAAGCCATTGGGTGTGTGCTCTATGGTAAGGTTGTTTTCTTTCATGTACAGGTCTTATTCAACAGTCTTAAAATGCAGCACTTTCAGACACTTCTACCCCTAAATCAAAAGCACTTCCTCATAATCCACTTCTCCGTCAGCTGAAATAATTATCAAAGGGATTAATCATCACAAATCAGTATAAATGTTCATAGCATTTGAGTTCTTCAGGAATTAATTTGCCATTTTTGTAACCAACGTTTTTGTTTAAAGTGAACTATAATTCATAGCGTACATACATACATTAAAATTATAACATATGTGAATTAGTGTGCTCATAAATAACAGTAGCTGGCAAATGGCGCTCTGACTTGTGAGAGCAGAGCTACATCAAGGAAGGAGAGCCACCTTTTGCCTGTCCTGGTTCAGGTCATTTCTTATGCAGAGTATGCAAAAAACTATTTTCATGTTTTTTTTTCTTTCATTTTACAGTGTGGCAAAGCTTTATAGAGCAGTGATTTAGCTAAATGTTGTCTTTAATTAATCCTGAATAAAAAAGAATGCACTGTAAACACAATTGATTAACAAAACCAACAGTAATATTGTCTCTAATGAAAAATGTCCAAGAAGAGGATTGAATCCTTTATTTTGTGTTTTTTAACAGCTTTTCTCTGTGTAATGCTTTAGTGAACAAGCATATTTTATTTAAAAAGTGTTTATGATTCATCATATTATGTTTGAAAAGACCCCAATATTTTGATGTGACTTTTAGTAAAGAGGGGAACAAACATTTTACCAGTATTAGCAAGCAAACACATTTTAATGTGCATTCAAATAAAAAAACGTTGCCTCAATGTTAACTATGACTGGCTCATCTTTTGGGACATTGGGTTAAAAAACATACGGTAACCAAACATCCATTTCTTTCAGAGCCTTTGTTATGACTTAAAGTGTTGAGCAAATGTCATAGTTAATATGAATGTAAAAAGATTATTTGTAACTGTAGTCACTATGATGTCTTGTGCTGGTTTCACATAAGACGTTTGAGATGATTTTTGCATGCATGTCCAGCTGAAACAATGCTGTACAATTTGACTATTATATTAAATGCCAAACCCTGTTTTGCTGCTACGTCTTGGTTATTTACACATCAATGGGTTATGTATCTATTTTCACATGACTCCTGCATTCACCATTTATCGAAACAAATTAAGATTTATTTCTGGACATGTAAATACAACTCACATATAGTTTCAAATTACAGAAGAAAGCTACTTCATAATTTTAGTTTGAATGGACACATTGTGCTGAGAAAACAGGAATTCACATTTATTCTAGGTAGGCAAGTCCCACAGCAGGAAACAGAAAAAAACGGTATAATGAATTTAGTGACATTTTGTATTTATTTCTTTTACCCAAATCAGTATCTACATACGGGACAGGGACAGTAGTTACAGTAGGCTACCAGGAACTGATTTCCGAAATCTTAACAGCAATCTGCTGCCACTTAGTGGAGAAGACCAAATATGACATTCACAGACATTCCTTCACGAGCCTGTTCACAATGAGAAGCTATTTATCTGGATGAAGACATTAATATTCACGGTTAGGGGTGGATATATTCGTTACATTACAAATCTGTGTACTGTGATGAAATATGATGGTATTTTACGACAATGAAATATGTGATTAAACCATGTAGCAATAGGGAAATTGACACACACAAGGGAAACGATTTATTTCCTGGTGGGATTTTAATGTATTCGAGAGGCAGCTTCAGTGATTCGAGACCAACGTAACTGCAGCATACAATCGAGGGATGTTTAACCGCCCTTTGTTGTTACATTATATTATCATTTGTAATATATATCGCGCCGATAGCATCAATGGTAAACAGCGGTGACTGGAAGTCACGTGTGGTTTTCTCCTTACATCTCTGCGTCAGTTTACGCGTTGATTGGCTGAGCCTTTCAGCTACGGTGTGACCTATTCTCCCATTGGCCTTTCATCCCTGTCAATCACTGTTGTTGCCGCCCTCTGATAATGCAGCATGGGCGAAAATACCAGACCAAAAAGCTACAGCCGAGGAAGCAGATCGCTCTACTGTTAACGATTTTGTACGATTGAACTGAAAGGTAAGTAAACCATCGCCCTTTAGAAAATCGTAATATGGGTTATCATATTTGTCCATTATGACTAAGATTAACACGCTGTCTGGTTGTTGGGTATTGTTAGCCACCTGGACGCTGAGATGCTAACCCACATCGAGGGAGGCTCTCGCCACGTTAAGTTAGCTCGCTGGCTAATTTGCTGCTGCTACTCTAAAGCAAATAGGCAGAAGACGATAAAGTAGGCAGTTAGAAATTACCAATACTTAAACATAGAATCACATAGTTATATATCGAAGTAACGACGACGGGTTGTCTTAAGACTCTTTAGGTCGGAATTACCATTAGCTGTGGTCGATGTTAGCAACTTAGCATTTAGGCTATGATGAGTTGACTTCAGCTGGAGTGCTGAGGCTGCCCGGTTAGTGGAGGCAATAACGATAATGACGAACCAGAAGAACTGAAAAGTCAGACAGTTAGGTAGCTAATCACCCCATTCAAAGTGAATGGTGAAGCTTTCAACGCACGCCGCTGTGTGGACGGGCCGTAAGGGAGCGAAGGGATTTAAGAAGTGACAGCAGTAGCTGTGCTGCCTTCAGGTGCTCGATAAAAAAAAAAAATCCTTCGGTCGCATTACGTCCACGAGTGGGTTAGTGTGATTTGAGGTGCTTAGTGGTTACTATAAATAGTTTCATTTAAACATGAACATGTCCAGCAGCTTTATTCTTGTCAGCAACACTATTGGCATAATGGAATTACTGGACGAAAAAAATACAATAACCGTAATAGTACTGTCTGAATATGTGCAAATGGTGCATCTTAAAACGTGAGTTATTTACATGTGCTTTTATCAGTCGTGAGTGACAGGAGCAATTTAAGTAATTACATATTAGTTATCCAGGTGAACTTCTCTATGACCTACTATGATATTATCAACATAATTGAACATGTTGACATCAGTATTAAGTCCATTTTAAATTTGCGGTTTGTTTTCATGTGGCAACAATTTTGGAACACATCCTACTATTTGTGATGTTTGAACCAGCATTCTCGTCGTTGAGTTGATAATCTAATAAAGTATTTGACTAAACATTTTAACTTTAATTACAGTTTTTCAAATGCCGCTGTAACTAAATAGATGTTTGCCATATTATCGCACGGTTCAGAGATTGCAATTGATTTGAGCTCTATAAAAGTTTCCCTAAAATAAACATTTCGAAACAATTCAGTCAGTCGTGTTGGTCACGTCAATGCCACTTTGTCGATTTAAATTGTTCTAATCTTTTGTATGTGTTGGTCCTAATATAATGCACTAGTGTGTGTGCTTTCAGAAACCTAGAAAAAAAAAAATGTGTTGCTGTTATTTGCCCTGTGATTGCATTACTAATGTATGTCATCCGATTAAAAAATATTGACAACTCCAATGATGTCTCTAAGCATGTCAGTATGAGAAGTGCTTCTTAAATATAAGACAAGCAGGTATATTTTTGTATTGCCAGTATATAAGTCATTAGAGGCCACTTGTTTCCATTGTCATATTAAGGAATTGCATCTTAAATACACTGCAGTTGCTTGAAATAGTGTAAGTAGAGAGTATTAAATGAAGAACCCTTGTCAGTATTGTTGGTCCATATGGGGCTTTGGCATCATTATTGGTGGCAGTAGTCACACGTGGATTAAGTGGTCAGTCCAGGCACCAGGTTGCCACTAGACAGTGCCGAACTAACTGACCAATTTAATGTTGCAGTGTGATGAAACAAAAACATATTCTGCCACCTTAAACCTGTGTTGTGGTCAGTGTATCTACACTGCCGCCTGGTCTTGCAGTTGCATCGCTGCAGGTAGTCGAGTCCCTGTGGGCATTGCCGCTTTTTAGTTGTATCAGTATCACCCGCACGTGAAGGTCAGTGTGCCCTTGTGCATACAATGCATGTTCAGCCCTCCTTCCCTCTTTATGACGTCAATGCCCACTCTGATGAGCACGATGATCGTGATGCTCCATGCCTTTGGTGTTAGTGTCGAACTGTAACATGATGTAATGCGTTCCCTTCTGAAGGAGGATTTGTTGTGTTTGGAAAAGGAGGATTTGTTGTGTTTGGAGCAGGAGGATACTGAATGCCCCTCGGTCAGCACTAAACATATTTTGTCAGCCTGCTGCCTTTTTAACACTCCAGTAGTCAATCACTGAGCTGTGTCTTGCAGACAGTATTCTTTATTACCCCTGAAATATAATGCAAATGTTCTTTATCATACGATTGATAGTCTCCATGATTTGCAGATTTACTGAAGAAAACAATTGGTGGAAGATAACAATAAAGCATTGACGCAGGCTTGATAAATGGCAGCTAACAGCAACTGTATACACCTCATGTGCTCTCATGCTTGTGCTCTCATGCTTGTCCTCTCCCTTCCCATACACTCTCCGCCACCCTCCGTACCAACGTCTGCTGTGTTGCATAACTGTGGGGACAGCTGCCAAGTCCCAGCTGGCTTCTCAGATGCATTCAGTCCTTATATTTGTTGTGGAGCTACGTCAGGATATGTGGCCTGGAGAGTGTGTTATTGGGCACCTATGTGATTATCTGAGAGATAAGTTCAACATTTATTTGCTCAGCTGAAGGTTTACTTGAGGTCCTGTTCAGCTCAAAGGGCCATTAACACTCCCATAATGACAGTTTAAAGTCCCAACACATTGACAATGTAAAAGACAATCGAGGTGCTTTGATGTAGATCCAATAAGACGTTTGATTGATCTCTATAGGACAGTGTTTCTCAAACTTTTTCATACCAAGGACCACTTAACCAATAAAAAAACACTCGCGGACCACCTAACTCCACAAATATCCAAAATCACATTGTTTTTCTAGAACAGATTACAAATCGCCTGAAAACGGTACAAACAAGTGGCAAAATATGTGTGATGAAGGTGTTGCGCTTAAGCTCGCTCCATTGCGGAGATATTCCCGTGAGAGTGCGGAAAACTTAAATGTATTTATTTATTTCAAATGTGAAATGTTACCAATATACTCACGGACCACTAGGGGGCGCTCACGGACCACCAGTGGTCCGCGGACCACACTTTGAGAAGCAGTATAGGAAATGAGTGTTATTCATATTGTGTAGTACTGTAGTTTTATGTGGGCCTATTGAAGTGATTTTGTGAACAATTTATGACATCCAACTTTCTCTGCAGTGATGTTCCAACAATGCCAATAGTGGATAAACTCAAAGAGGCGTTAAAGCCTGGTCGAAAGGAGACGGGGGATGAGGGGGACCTCAACAAACTGTTGGCCTCTTCTGCCAAGAAGGTCCTCTTGCAGAAGATCGAGTTTGAGCCTGCCAGCAAGGGTTTCTCATATCAACTGGACAGCCTGAAGAACAAGTATGTTATCCTTAATCCCCGGAACGAGGGCGCTACGGGCCAGAAGGCCTCAGAGCCGGCCTCGATAAAGAGGCAAGGTAAGCTATCCAATTGAACTCTAACATTTAGATAGTTTGACATTTTTGCATATTCACTTTTTGGCTATAAAAGTGAACACAAAAGAAAATGACACAGCATTGACTGCACTTCTTCTTCAGTCTCAGAGAACTCAGGTGGGGGCCAGAGCGATGGGATCTCTGCCCCACAGAAGATGCTCTTTCCAGGGAGTAAGCTCACCCTTAAATGGGAGCGTGTGTACAGGGTGGGAGCCGGTCTCCACAACCTGGGAAACACCTGCTTCCTCAACTCCACAGTGCAGTGTCTCACCTACACCCCGCCACTTGCCAACTACTTACTCTCAAAGGAGCACAGCCGTGCCTGTGAGTATTTGAGTCATTCTCTTTAATTCTGCCAAACTCCAAGCTTTCTTACCATTATATTTAAGCCCACAAGTTGAATTCTTGCAGTGAAACATTCAGCGGACTATGAATTACTGACTTCAGACTTAATGTTTTGCTATTACAGGTGACTAAGGCATTAAAGAGCCTGTGACACGGGTTTCCCCCATCATCCAAACCCATCAATTTTAGTAAATATTGTCCCCTTGAAAACCGTTACTGAACTGATTTTGGATATTTGTACTTTGATAACCATTAATCTGCCCTTCAATGTTGACCATATTCTGGATCTTCTTGGAGATTCTTCAAATCCCGCCAAATTATGTGTGACGTAATTGCGGGCCAAGAGCTCCAGCTGCACCGTTCAGGATCCCAGCATCTGCATGTAAACGCACGATGGCGCACACAGCAGCAAGCTCAGACAGCGATCACAGTTTCATTTTGAACGTGTCTGAGAGCTCATATGAGGCTGAAGGATCGGTTTATGTTGTATGTTAGAAGTTTAGGAATTAGGTGCGTCAATATGGGCGATCATACGGTCATGTCAGCCGGGACTCTCGACCGGCCCACTTCGGTACCGCTAGTAAGTTGTCAACAGGGGGAGTGGGGGATGTGCTAGTGACTTATCCGACCCGCCCACTTCGGTACCGGCCCATTGGGATTCGTCCCGATGGCCAGTCCGCCACTGCACCCAGCCCAGCCCACGTAAACTGTCAATGGGAGGAGCCTCGCTGCGGGGAAACGGTGGACCTAGTGTCCCGATCGGAGTGGGAATAATAATCATAATAATAATCCGTGCATTTTATCCATTAATTTCCCCAACATTGTGGTAACAAAAACACACGTTTAATCCATGTTGGTGTACTACAACTACAAAAAGCATCGGTTTGTTTTCTCATCAGGAAATGCAGACCGGCTCAAACAAACGATTTTTAAATCATCGAATTGACATGAAAGCACTAATAAATGTAGTTTCATCCACTTGAGTTTACAAATACAAAAATAATCGATTTGTTTTCACATCCGACGGGAGGAAATTCAGCAGCTCCGATTTTAATCCTAATTGAATCATCTTCACCACGATCATTTATGTTTATGTTCGCCGAATTGACATGAAAGCACTGACAAATATGAATATACTGTAGTCAACTTCATTAAAACGTTATTAACGTGCCTAAACTCAGTAATTCACCATTTCTACGCATGACAACACACTTTGTCCGTGTTTGGCTCTCTCACCGCACAGTGAAGCGTTCCCGTATTGACGTCACTTCCGGCTTCCCCCAAAACTTCAAAATGAGTCGAAGGAATTTCCCCGCGATGTTCGAAATTATTGATATTTATCGGAACGGTATCGCACCTTCTTTTTTAAGCTGACGGTTCGAGATGACTAGTAGCCCAATATTTCATTGCACAACAGTTGTTGGGAGGCTGTCACAGGCTCTTTAACATACCAAATAAAGCTTGTAAAACTTGACAATTGAATGAGCCCATATGTTATGAGGGTCAACCACCTTGATAAAGACCTCACATAACACATTCCTGTACTTTTGTGAGTGACTCTGATTTTCATTGTTTCTATCTTTGTTTTAGGTCACCAGCCAGGCTTTTGTATGATCTGTATAATGCAGAACCATATCATTCAAGCCTTTGCCAACACAGGCAATGCCATCAAGCCTGTCTCCTTCATCAGAGACCTGAAAAGTAAGTAAACCCCCAGCTTCCTTCAACACCCTGTGATTGTTTCTGAGCTCGCTAGGATCAATGTAGGTCAGGAGTGACACCTGAATTCCTGTTAAAACTGCTCGAGGTGACGCAACACTGGCCACAGCGTCCCATGTGACAGCCAGTCACTGCAGTGCAGAGCGGTGAGAGTGAATGAACACCATGTAGAGAAGAGATGAGGTGTGAGTTGCACCTTGACATGGTGAGGTGCTGTGCTGCTGTCTCACAAAAGCCTGCCTCCCTCCCTACCTGCCTGCTACTTCCTTATGTGCTGCTGGAATTATTTCTCCACCTCCTGCGCCTCTTTTTACACCTCTCCCTCCCCCGTAACCCCCTCCCTCCCCAATGCCCTCTCTGTCTCCTTGTGACTGCAGGCTGAGAGGAGCAGCTTTAGCACAAAAATGTGCAGTCCACCATTTTCACTCCTTTTTTAAACAGAACTCTGAGATGTACTCTGTGTTTTCATGGTCTCCCTTTCACATGCATCTAGCTGGTGGCCATCCCTTTACAGCTAGAACAATGTAAATGCATACAGGGAGATTTCCACATCTGTGCCCCCTGCTCTGCACGACCCTCCCCCCCCAACACAAAATACAAATACAGTGCAATGTCATCATGCTAAAATCAAAAGAGCTTACTGATACTGAGAGCACCCTAGAATCTCACGGTTACTGCCTCTCAAACTGAATCAAACCATAACCATCCAATCATATGCCCATATATTCTAGATGTTGTTTCCCCCCCTCTATGAGCATCACCCTGAACGGGTCATTAGAGCATGGTGTCTTATTCCTCTTTCCTACTCAGGGGTGACTCAATGCCATAAATGCACAGCGATGCTATGCCAGGAATGTGGTGATGACCACATCATTCTTAAGGCCCTTTTCCATTAGGGAATAACAGTACATTATCTCTAATGTGAGGCTTTTAGATGAGATATCAGTCTGCTGAGGTCGTAAGCTGCTTATGAGGTCACGGTCATTTTACTGCAGGTCTGAGATGCATAAGGAACTAGCCTTTGTTATAGTAACTGTCAGTAGCCAGTAGAGTGTACTCTAAGCTTTACAACATGTTAAATAAATAATCTACATTGATTACTACTCTATAATTTGCTTCACCACTTTGCGTAAATATCATGAAAAAACGGTTATAGAAATAATGGCCGTCTAGTGGCCATCATTTAAAAAGCAACACAAGGTTGTTTGCGCCTTTTGCATCCTTTTAATAATGACAGGAAGTTATGAATGACAGCTCATCATTTATTAAGCCCCTTACTGACTTAAAGATTGTTGATGTTTCCTCTAGCTGCTCTGCTGTCCTCTTGGTGTCATCATGTCTGTGAATTGTATGAAAAATGTAGGCCATACATATTTAAGATGTATGCAATGAACACTTATGTGCACTCGGCGAAAGCGACGGTTAATCCGCCTAAAGCAGTGGTGATTACTTGCCCGTTGAAGATATTGCAACATCTTCTCTAAATTCTCCCTTTTCAGGAAGTGATGTGGCTAAAACTTGATTAATTGTCCTCATTTTGTTAATGCATTCAGGGTTGGAAAACTTTAATTAGCACAAAGCTTACATTTTCTTTTGTCTCCCACAGAAATTGCCAGACATTTTCGCTTTGGAAGCCAAGAGGATGCTCACGAATTTTTGCGGTACACCATCGACGCCATGCAGAAAGCCTGTCTCAATGGCTACCCCAAGTAAGGCTTTACAATTATTTCTTTAAAGTGTTACAAGTGTATGTTTTACTGGGCCTCTTTGTGAAGCTAGACCCGGTAGCAAAGCTCACTGTCGAGTGTCTGCTACCTTCGGTAAACAGCAGCAATGTGATGAAAGTAGTTCTGACCAGTTTCTCTTCCTGTCTTTAGGCTCGACAGGCAGACCCAGGCCACAACCCTGGTCCACCAGATCTTTGGAGGTTACCTCAGATCAAGAGGTATTGGCTTTTTTTTCAAAGAAAGAAAGGCAACAAATATCGCCTATAGAGCTGTTGACTCATTATTAATTTGACGTTTGATTCTTCTGTGTTGTGTATTGATTCTTTACCCAGCTGACTAAAGACATGTCAACTAAATCAATAATGCTAAAACCACTTGATGTAGTTCAATTCTCTTTATGCTGAGTTAACACATGCTGATCCAAAGTCAAAGGCAGACTGTGGTTTGTACGAAAAACTTAAAGATGTTTTTTAACAATATTAATGCACCCATATTTCTAAACCAAACAATTGGTGGTAATAAAAGTTAAGATACATTTTTTTTTTTTTAACCTACTGACGGAGCAAAATAAGATTACAAGTATTCTTATTTTTTTTTAAAGAAATCACATCAGCAAAATATGAAATAGATTGACTTAATGTGTAGTTACACTTTCAAAGAATGCTGTTTGCATAAGGACTAGTATATTTCCTTTCATAGTTTGCATTTGAAATGTTAAAGTATAAGTTAAGCCGCATGTCTCAACTCTCCAATTTTCAGATATTCAATATTTTGTATCAAATTCCCTCCCAATAATTAGGGATTTTCAGTTTATACATTCGTTTGTAAAATATGGAAATGTATCAGCAATTAGGCAGCAACATGTTAAATTGTAGGATATACAGTACTTGAAATTTAAATATTAGTGAAATATTAATAGTATTAACATTGATTTCTTCTGAACCGACCCTAATAGTCACATTTGTTTTTTAATTGTCTTTCAGTGAAATGCTCTATTTGTAAAAGTGTGTCCGACACGTATGACCCTTACCTGGACATCGCTGTAGAGATTCGGGTATGGTAAACAAGATATTATTATTTAACCTTTTTATTTCCACGGAAATATTATTTCTTAATTGTATAAACTTCACTCTTTAACACCGTGTATCTCTGTGGGTTATTTTTTTCAGCAAGCAGCAAACATTGTTCGTGCCCTTGAACTGTTTGTTAAACCAGACGTACTATGTGGAGAGAATGCCTACATGTGTGCCAAGTAAGTGCCCTTATAGATTCTGCAGAAGTTAGTAAAACTATATCATTTATCATATAACCTTTCTGAGTCATGACTTTCATTGTTTCTCTCCAGGTGCAAAAAGAAGGTTCCGGCGACCAAGCGCTTCACAATCCATCGACCATCTAACGTGCTGACCGTTTCTCTGAAGAGGTTTGCCAACTTCAGCGGCGGGAAAATAACAAAGGTGCATTTTCACACTATTGGCTGTTTTCAAAATGGCTGTTTTAATTTCTCAGTGATCTCATATTTCAGTTTTTGGTTTCCCCTCCCAGGATGTTGGGTACCCAGAGTTCCTGAACATCCGCCCCTACATGTCTCAGAGCTCAGGCGACCCTGTGATGTACGGCCTCTACGCGGTGCTGGTGCACTCCGGCTACAGTTGTCACGCTGGCCACTACTACTGCTATGTCAAGGTAAGCTGGGCAGAGGCACAATCTTTAAACAAAATAAATAAATAAAAGATAGTCCAGATCTGAGGATGATTTACAATAACGAAATGAACACAATAAAGGCAAACTGTCTTAAAAGAGTCTTTTTAAGTATCAAATTAAACATCTTAACCATCAAATTACCACTAAAAATGTTCTAACATCATACCGGAAGGAATGATACAAAAATATACAGGATAAAGCATATAAGTAGTAAGTAGCTACATCTCATTTCTAAGAATGAAAAACTCTTTTTTTTTTTGTAACTGCTTTGAATTACACTTATCAGCAGTAACATTAACTTGTTACATAAGCATTTGTTTCCAATATTGTATGACTTCAGTTGCATAACTTTGTACCTAGATTATTTTATTCTAGCTCAAAAGAATCTTCTATCATGGTATGTAATGTGCTATATGTTGTTTTATATCATATATGTTATACACAATTATCAATATACAACAAAATATAATATATTTCTGGGTAATTCAATTGATAAACAGCTGATATAAGCAATCTGCTTTTGAATAATCCCACAAGTTACCTGGAAAATCCCTAAATCGCAGTATACGTGTCCAGTATTGCCACAAAACAATCTTTCCTTTTATTGTACATCAATGGCCTAATACAGCCACAGTGTTTCCCACAGATCTGAAATATACTTGGGCGGGTGGTGGCAGCGGCCGGGGGGGGGCGCAAAAAAAAAAAAAAAAGTTTTCATTTTGTATAATCATTTTGCGTAAATATGGCACTCAAGGGCACACTAGTGGTGGTGTTCCTGGCGGGATTTGAACTCACAGCCTTCCGATCTTCAGCCCACCTCACTATCCATTAGATCAATCACTACCCTCTCAAATGGAAATATGTGTTTACATAAATGGTGACCACACTGTTTGAGACCCACTGAGAACTTAAACTAAGTTAACTATCTAAACACTCAGAGAGTCCTTTACCTCACTTGAGCTGAGGTTATCCCGAGCTTAAATGACACACAGAGACCAATCAAGGGCTTTGATTTATGATCTCTATGACAGTGGCCATGTTGGCAGGCCACATCATGTAGACAGCCAGTCACCCTGTGTGAGGCAGGCCACTTAACGAGGCGAGATCAGAGCAAGGGAGCGAGGGATCATTGTCCACAAGTTAATCAATCGCAGATGGCGTCGTGGTCACGGACGAATAAAAAAAAAAAAAAAAAAAAAAAAACTTATTAAAAAAAAAAAATAAATAAAAAAATAATGGGTCGCGAAATATACTTGGGCGGCCGTTAATATACCTGGGCGGCCCGCCCAAGTATAGTCTATGTGTGGGAAACCCTGAGCCAGAAAAATTACAAAGAAAACAACCTCGCTATAAATTGTATTGGGAAATTTGACCGGTTACAAATTCTCATTGTTTCATCGTATATATCGTGTCTATTGATTTGTATCTGTGTTTTGCATACAAATTCTAATCTGATCTCAAAGGAAAATAACTGATTTCACCGAGCCTGTGTTCTGCTTCCTGTGTTTCTCAACTTTTTTAATGGTTTGATTTATAAAGATTCAATTAAAACATTTCAAAGCCTGCTTTATTTTAAAGGAATACCTTTCTTATTTCCTCCTAGGCAAGCAACGGGCAATGGTACCAAATGAATGATTCAATGGCGCACTCTAGTAACATCAAGGTGGTGTTGAACCAACAGGCCTACGTGCTTTTCTACCTGAGGTAAGAGGATGTAGAGGGCTGCAAGAGATCAAACAAGCTGTTGTCTGGTTATTTCATTAAATAAACCGGAGTCTTTATTTGTACATTAAAGGATCCCTGAAACAAAGAAGAATGCAGATGGACAGAGTACCAAGCAGGGCATGTTGCATTCTGGGAAGAACAGTGTGTCGTCTGAGCAGATTAAGAGGGCCAATCTGAACGGGCCTCTCTCCTCCCCGCAGATTACTAAGGTAAGAGGCTAGATTACATCCAGCTCACTGTTGGACATATAATAATAAAGCTTTATTTATATAGCACATTTCATACAACACATGCAGCTCAAAGTGCTTTATAAAATGACACATCACAAGTTAAAAACAAACAACAAGAAATTCCCCTCAGATTATTTTCTAAGCACTTTAAAGGTAAATGCAGCAAAATATATATTTTTTTAATATATTATCAGGTTAATAGACACAAGGAGGTAAAATGTATGATAATAAAAATAAATAATGGTTTCTCTCTGACAGATAAGACACAAGACAACTGAGTAGATGCAACAATATAAAACCACAGAAATACAAATAAAGAGATTAAAAACTATAAAATAAATAAAACAATATGAAGGTAGGTCAATAATAAAGACTAAAATAACTTTTAAAGTGGGGGGTTGCTAATAAAAAGCAAATCTAAAAGATGTGTCTTTAGCTGGTGTATGGAATTGTTATGGGCTGCAGCTGTTAAATACCACTTCTAAACACATTGCACCCCTTTTTCAGAAACTTGAGCCTGCACAACTGCGTAAGATCCAGTCCATGGACGGTGGTTTGGGCCTCCCCATTTCCAGGAATGGTGTGGGCTCTCAGCCAGTGCCCAGACTCTCCAACTGGGTGTCCAACGGCACATCAAAGCTGCCAGGTGGACCCACGTTTATCGACGAGCCATTCAAGAAGCTGAAGAAGCCGTCCCCCCAGAGCCAGGGGCCGTCCCGCAGCGGCACCCCCACCCCTTCCAACGGGGTCAGCAGGACGGAGGGAGACAAGAAGCAGGGCGGCGAAGGCAGAGGCATGTCAGCGTCTACCTCATTCAAGTCTTTGTCTGACTCCTCCTCTGCCGACACATCGGACTCCAAGGTAATATTTGCACAGGATAAGGAAAGAAAAACACACATTTTAGTTCAAAGGCAGGATCGCCAAGGTTTTTATCACTGACTGACATCATTTAGATGCAGAGTATTTGTAGGGTGGGGTAAGATGTTAATCAGTGGTATGTATACAAGCTATTTAAGTTTCCTGAGTAGTGATTAGTTGTGAAAAATGTCCATCACATTTCCATTAAACCACAGATTAAGTCTTACATTTATTTGTTTTTTCCAAATAATTTGAAAATGTTGAACAACCCAAAGATATTCAGTATATGATAACATAAAACTAGGGCAGTTATTTTTCTATATTCTTTTTTGTTTATTTACCTGTTCATTTTCTTTAAGCTTGACTGCAAATGTTATACTAATAGCAAAAATACATGTACGCACAACATCAAGTAGTGGCACAACATCATATAATGTAATGTATAATGCCTATATAACTTGGCTAAGCACCCGCCGACCGGCATCCAGAGCTGTTTAAAGAATGTAAAGACAGACAGGTTAGCGAATGTGATAGATAACATAATTACATCATGCTCAAGCCCATGCCCTCAAATCTAAGTCAAACAAGTGTAATTTATTTTATGACAAACAAACGTTTTCGTAGTTTGACGAGGCAATTAATGGCAATGATAACTGTCTAATATGGCTATCTTTTTAGCTAACTTACCAATGTGGCTAACATCTGCAATATACATTTTGTCAATAATTATTTATATTACTGTTAACTATCAAAGAAATCACATAAACTCAAGTATAAAGAAGAGACCATGTTGTAAGAAAACACTTAACAGATAAACTACAATTGTATTGATCATGAAAATAATAAAAGAAAAGTATCGAAACCAAAATGTTGGTATAGTGACAACACTACAATGCATACTGAATTAACTAAGCTGAATTTGGATGAATAAAAATGTGTAAAATGGCTCGGACACTACAACATATTCTTAATATGGAGATTCAAAGGGATGTATAGAATCCATTTAAGACCAGGTGTAGCTGCACAGAAGCATAACCACAGCCTATGGTTGCCTTTGTCCCGGGCAGGACTCGGTGGGGACCAGAAGTGCGCCTGTCGGAGAGACCCCCTCCACCCCCCGGAAAGGCTCCCTAAGCCTGGCCTCTCCAGCCAAGAGCGTGGAGCGCTCTCAGAGCACAGAGGAGCAGAAGACAGCTAAAATAAAACCCCCGGCCCTCAACAACATCACGTCTGAAGCCACCATGTCACCTCCACCTGCCAAGAAACTGGCCCTGTCAGCCAAGAAGGTGAACTTCATTCCCATCCACAGCCACAGCATCACTTCCTGTCTTAGTGAATGTTCATGATACCTTGGTTTCCTGTTGCCTGAATCAACACTGCTATCCATAATTTGACTATTGATTTCATGAAGTAGTTTTGTAGAGGCAAGTAAACTGTCCCCTTGTAGTTTATTTTATGCTGTACGTGACGTGTGTCTTCTCCAGTTTGCCTGTCTAATCAACCACGTGATAGCTCGTGTTTAGAGTTTGTCTTCTTTTCCTTCAGTTTGTTCTTTTTTTCTAACCATTTCTAATTCTTCTCTGCCATACCCTTTCCTCTTTGTTTTCCTCCCTCCATCTTTTCCTTCCTGCCATCCCTTTAATCTCCCTCTTCCTTATTTTGATTCTCTTCCTTATTTTTGTCACATTCATGGCTATTTTTTTTTAGACCACCAAGTTTTTATTTATGTCGATAACTGCAGGCTCGCAGCCGGAGACCGAGCAGCATTGATGCTCTGCCCCCTTTGCCACGCCAGCTGTCCAGTGACCCCACGCATCAAAATCAACTTAACCCCCTCACCTTTGCCTCACCTACCCACACTCACAGGTATGAACTCTGAACCCCGCATCTTATAGGAAATGCGCAAGAAATGTGTCCATCTTACTGAAAATTAGCAGATGAAATCCTGACGTTTTCTCATTTTTCCTTCACAGAGCTGTACCATTCCATTCACCTAAAGTCCAGTCTTCACCTTTGGCCCACTCAAGTGGATCCTTCAAACAGCAGAGCCCTCAGAAACAGTCCCCTCTCTCCACTCCACAAAAACCAAACGCCAGCCTTTCTCCTAAAACCAACGGGCTTCACAATGCCGGCCCAAAGAGCCCCAAGTCTTTCAACAACCTCAGCTCCTTGGTCCAAGAACCAGACCTCAACAGCGCTCAAAAAGTCAACCAAAAGAAGAAGAGGAAAAAGAAGCGCAGGCATTCTGAGGTGGAGGGTGACACAGAGCCAGCAGCTGAAGTGATACAGGCCGACCCCGTGGAGTCAGCCAGCGAGAAGAAGCGCAAGAATAAAAAGAAGAAGCGAAAGAAGGCGCATGAAGACGGAGAGGAAGCGAAGGAGAGGGAGTGTGTCCTGTCTCACCTGGACACACCCAACCAGGAAGAGGACTGGTGCCAGGGTGGTATGTGGAGCCTTACATCCCATCCAGATACAGAGCAGTCCAAACAAAAACCTCAGTTAGCTACCAAAACCCCAACGCTTTGCGAGTCAAATCCGGAAGACCAGGGAAAAGACTCTGTGAAGTTGAAAAAGAAGAAGAAGAAAAAGAAGCTGCAGGTGGAGGAGGCTCTGGAGGATACATCTTCAGCATGCTCCGCACCAGAGAGGTGGGGTTACGTTTAGGATTGGTTTAGTTATGCATTTTTTTTTTGTCTCCAAATATATTTTATAATTTCAAGCTTATAATTTTGAAAGGAGAAGCTCAAAACTGTGTTTCTATAACAACCAGACATTTGTAGTAACTCCCACAATGCAACCAGCGAGCAATAAACTTATTTAACTTGTTTTTCCCCAACAGAACTTCTGAGATGAAGGTCACAGTCACACAGAATAATACTGCAGATTTGATAATGTTGAAAAAGAAATTAAAGAAGAGGAAGAAGAAGCTAAAAGAAGAGGTGAGCCTGTGGGAGGAGAGTAGGCGCTGCTCGAATGGACACAACGACGAGCCTGAACAAGTGGAACCTCTTTCCAACGAGAACACCAAGGAGAACGGAGAAATTAGTAAAAACAACACAGGTATGCGAGCATGCACTTACATAATGTTTCCATGCCAACACAGAATGTTCTATAGCCCTCTGTATTGAATACAGCCATTTGCAGAAAATCGCTGCACCACAACTGCCTCATTTATGTGACCAATCATTTCACTGAGAGCATTACTCAGGACATTTCAAGATAAATTCTTTGGTTTTGGATTGTTTTTCTAAATTCCAGCCAGAGTGGTGGTGTGGGACAGCCAAGTGAAAGACGGCTACAAACGCAGCAAGGCGCCAGCGGCTGATGGAGGTGAAGTAGGAGACACCCCGGCCCCTGCGGCCCCTGCTGCTCCTGGAGCCTGGGACGGCAAAAAGACAAGTGGTGTGGTGGAGGAGCTGCTGAAGAACTCTACAGACAAGGCCTACGGAGCCAACGGTAAAACACAGGACGTTAATCTGATCATCTGTATGAAAGAAACTTTGATAATTCTTTGCAAAGAATTGTATATGAATGTTATGTTTTGTTTGTCTTCTCTAGTCCTTAGTTGGGATGGAGATGTCTCTGCTATTAGTAGAGATGCTGCCGACGATGTCCGCCAAGCCCAGTGTGACACTGTGATCGATGAGTGGGATGAAGACTTTGATAGGGGAAAGGTGAGCAAAAAAAACAATACTCTAATTTTAAATCAGTTTTTCTTTAATTCGTAGACCCATTTTTGCTGTATCTTGGCCTCATCTTCTCCTGTTTTTTTGTCTGAATGAACAGGTGAAGAAAATCAAAAACTATAAAAGAGAGAAGTGGAGAGGTGGCAGCAGCATCTTCCAACAGATCCAGGAAAGGCGGAGCAAGTGGTCTGTCACACCCGGTGGGAAGAGAGCTTTTGGAGTCCGTCGCTGAGAGTCCAGATTGCTGTTGAGGCTCATGCTGACTGGACATTGAGACAACACTGAATACCAAACTTCTGTACCTTTACTCACTCTTTTATTTTTATTATTATTTTTGTATCGCTCTTTCCTGTGTTGAGACCCAAATTACACGAAAGAACCACAGACTACTTTGACAGTCTTGATCTCAATTTTAAACAAACCTGAAATATTGGCTTCAGTGTTGACCAATCTTATCCCCTTTTTAATCAAAAATACTGAATCAAGCTTTTCTAAGTATGCAATATGTAACAGAAACCTCTACACCTCCATATCAAATTAATATGAAAAATAATTTGTTGGCCTCCTTTGAGCCTATTGTTTTTGCCCTAACAATATTCAGCTTCTATAAATTAAATAGTTGCTATGTGTAGTATGAGATCGTATATCTGCCACACTTCGGCTGTCTAGTATTGGAAACTAAACACAATCTCAGAGCCAAGTTTTGCAGACATAAGAGCTCCGTTTGTTGGACATTTTCAAAACTCCTAAAATTCTTCTATTCTAAATTACAAATATCAAAAATATATTATTATAAATTTCTGTATGATTTACCTATTTTATACCTTTGTTCGCCGACATTTTATTTTGCTGCAGTGTCAGTGCCACGTGGCTTGTTTTTAAGGACCAAATTTTGCCTGCATATTGTTGGTAAAATTAAGCTTTAAAATTGCCACTATTTTCTTAGTATGCATGTTAAAGATATACAAAGGTACATTTTGTTTTTAGTTGTTAGTTTTTGTTTGTAATTTCTTTTTTTCTCCTTTATAAATCCTGTTTATTTCAGATTTAAATGTAGATACATTTAAGGCCACAAAAGAATGCTCTGTCAATTTCTATTAACGGTTAAACTGTTAGTGGTTGTGTTCATGAACCACTTGTTGGATGATTAGCCTCTGTTTACCTTGACCTTATTGGTTATTGACAACTCATAATGTGTTATGCAGGATGTAGGTTGGGGTTGTTGGGAGGAACCGTCATCAGTCCAGCGTTCAGGAGCTCTGGAGATTTGACTTTTCACAAACTATTCTTCACCAATGTTCTGAAATAAAGGGGTTGCATTTTATACTTGAGGCACGTTGTTAGACTGGGATTGCCACATGCTAATAATTTATTTCCCCCTTGTATCTTATATCTCTATGCAATTTTCTGATGCTCATGCTGGTCACCTAGAAACTGGGCTAGGACTCAGGAAACCAGACAACCCGTATCCCATTTTCATCTCGGATCAGACTCCCCTGTTTCATATTAGACTAGTTCCTATCCAGTACCACCATTTTGCTTCTTGTACATCCTGTAGAAATTGTTTTTTACAAAATATTTCAGGTGTGGAAACCATGGGATCATCTTGCACCAATCCTGGCACAGCTGCGTAGAGAAACTAGCGTTATAAAAAATGCTTTGCCAGCGTAGAAGCGTGTACAGTCCATCTTGTGCTACCTGTTTCCCACCACCGCTGTAAAGATTTGCCCATCCATTTCTTCTCATTCTAGAGATGTTGCCTTGAATTGGCTATCAAAAAAGTATAGGATTTAATGTTATAAATATATAATTTTAAAGAAGAAGACACAGATCTTTTATGTGCTACTAATACTCAGATCAATGGGTGGACGTTAACTTGAGCAATTATCTGCAAATGTGTTTCCTCGCGTGTGAGAGAGCTGTCTTCGTGCAAGACCTTCCCTATGTCACTGTGGTGTGTACAGTACAAGAGACTACAGCAGTCTAATTTCCATAGGACATGTTTGTCTGCTGTGAAATCGGCAAAGCGTGTGACTCAAACTAACACAGGAACATTTACCAGTGTGGATGGACGGTCCACATGTTTGCATTGATGGTTCTATATTTTGCACCACTTTTTCTGACCATGGAGGAGACCTTTCATAATGAAAGTGTCTCTTTCCACATTATAGTTGCAGTTAAAGGTGCAATAAAGTTGTGACTTTTGTGAGTTGGTGTGGATTTTGTCTTGTAATTTGACATTCAGTGAAAGTAGCAGTCGGCACTGTAAAAGAGGGTATTCGATATTGTATTGCAAAGATGTATCAGAATCCTTTGAGGGAACAGCTAAGTCACATGTTCATTGTTATGACTTTTTTTAAATGTGGGAAATCCAATATAAACGTACAAACAAGTTGTTGTGGGGCCAATTGAGCTGGCAGTACTTTGAATGATTAGAACTACTAATACTGCAATTATAGTTACATTTCTTAACCACAGCAACCAGCTTTTATCTGTAAAAAAAATCAATCTTTAACCCAGTGTTCACTTCCTGATCAGCACCAGCAGTGACAGTTGGTGACTAAACGAACGACGACCTAGCTAGCTAAGCTAAGTGCAGCATTTAGCAGCTAGACCTCTTATTACATCCATGAGCTAGACCCAGAGATGTTATATCATTTTGAAATCTCTTCTCTTCTAGAAAAAGAGTTTCTAGAGTGAACATAGGAGTTAAATTAACCAGTGGACCAAAACACAAGTCTGATTTATAATAATTGATTTGCTACAGAAACACTTTTTGTTATATTCCATGCTGTTAACATCCCGATAGCAATGAATACATTAAATGCTTTGACAATATAGATACATACAAAAAATTTCATCTGTGGAAGCCGTGGCGCTGTAAAAAAAAAAAGCACGACCAATTATTTTAGCCGGCCCGGCTAAAATGGCTGGAAATAACTGGATTTTTAAACTAAATAAGTGGCAGCATGGTGAATAGAGACATGTTTATCATCACCTGCGTCTCAGATTTCAATGCAATTCATATAAAATGAATGATTATTATTTTTTGTTGGGAAACAAAAACAATCTAAATTATTCAAACAAACCATTGGTTGATTGATCATAATTTTAAAAGTCAAACTTCTTGGGTTTTTCCTTTGTGTGTTATTTGATTGAAGAGGTATTGGAAAATAACCGGGTGAAACAAAAGTGCCCACAATCCTTCTGTGTATTGTTGACTAATGCAAACGGCCACACTCTGGACAACAGTATTACAAGTTTAAACTCCCAAAATAAGCCAAAACAAGAGTATCAGTTTCAGTTCAAAGATCATGGAAAGGAAGGAGATGGTAAATTGGCAGCATTTATAGCACTTTTCCACTCTCGTGACCCCTCAAATGACTTTGACATAAGTCAAGTTGAACAGCAGGATACACACATTCATATAGTGCATGCACTTGCTAAGGGAGATCAAGATTCACACTCACACTGATCGCCATGCAATCAGGAGCAATTTAGGGTTCATTATCTTTGTCTCTTAGAGTTCAGGAGGAGAGCCCAACAATGATGGAAATGAAGACTGTCCACACCTACGGTTTTGATCACACATGGAATGATCACTCAGTTTGTGCATCTCACATAGCTTGTGTTTAGCAACTGAGATATTACATCTTATTGAACCAGGTCACTGTTCACCTGTTACTCTGTTAACGTGCCTTTGGCCACAAGACAGATGTACACTTACTGTGTATGAAAGGCCCTTTTGTGTTTATGCAACATAATGGTTCTCTTTATTAACAAGGAAACAATGCATTATTCATACATTTAGACAGTATATCTCCTCTTTAAAGTCAGTCTCCTTAACTGTTGCTGAACAGCAGACAGTGCAGCCTCTAAGTTATAGAAAAGTGCTGAATGTTTCAAATGTAGCTTAGTAGTAATTTAGCATCTGGGTACAAGGCTTTGCTGGTGTGACATTAAGAAAGTCAAAAGAGTCAGTCTGTCTTGCAGATTTATTTATTGTTTGACATGAGGCACATCATTTCTCTTTATTCTGAGAAACATAATCTAATTTTAAAGCTTATTTTTGTTAAACCTATTCAGCAATTGTTGGTCAGCCAGATGTACTAAATCAGAGCTGTGGTCTGTTCCTATTCAGTGTCATAGAAAGGCCTTGTGGCAGTCATTTGACTATTACCAGGGCTGCTTCTCAGGTCGATTAAATGAAATCCTTGCTTCCCTCACTTGCGTCGTTTCCCTGCGTTTAGTCCCTCCCACCAGGGAAGCATGGAGGGACGCAAGGAAACCACGAGAAGCAGGGAAATGAGTTTTAAGAGCAATGGGACGTCCTTTCCTCCGGAGCGTCACGTGAAGCGACGTCCGTTTGTGATGACGCTGCACAGCTGATCGTCTGACAGCAGCTCTGTCCCCGTTATTTCCACACACCCCCCCGCCTCTGTTAGCACACATTTACTGACACAAACATTTGTATCATCTGTTGTAGACCCCAATAAATAAAATAAGAACTAATTCTCAAAAAAGCTAAACGCCATTCTTAACATTTATAAACGAACAATAGTTTGATTAATATTGATTAGAGTGCACAATATAAATAAAATAATTGAGAGAAGAAAAAGAGATATGTTATCTATCAAAACCCAGTTAGATTAACATTCATTGGATTGCACACTTTGTGTGTTTGTGTGGATATTACATTACATTACATGTCCCTTGTTAGACGCTTTTATCCAAAGCGACTTACATACTCAATACTGTGGGCAATCCCCACAGGAGCAATTTGGGGTGAAGTGTCTTGCCCAGGGACACAACGACATGCTGACTGCAGTGGGGTTTGAATCTGTGACCTCCTGATCCGAATACCAACTCACAACCCACTGCACCACACGCCTCTCTATGTAGCATATTAACATTTTAATAGCACTTAATGACTGACTGAATGGAAATGACAATACATGAAAATGTAAAACGAAAAAAGCGATCATGAAAATGTTTCCAAAAAATGAATTAAATGATTTTTGACCACTTTGTTGTTCAGATATATCACATATTTGTAACTAAATGATACATGAATTGAAACAAAACACGGTATAAACTGAGGAGTGACTCCCGTGAGGTTCATGTATTTTCTTCACTCTGCTCTCATGTCAAGAAGCATCAGATCAGTGCACTGCCTCGTCCAATCAGTGAGCGATACACAGTAAGGGGGCGGGGTGAGTATCTGAGGATTTCATCGGAGGATGGTCTGTTGGTTCCTCGGTTATCGCTCCTCCATGATCGCTCCTCGCTCCTCGATCCTCGGTCCTCCGGCAGAAATAAGAGCCATGGGACGGTACTCAAGATGGCGCAGGCAAATCAACTTCCGGTGAGACCGAGGACCGAGGAGCGAGGAAATTAAAATAGTCGACCTGAGAAGCAGCCCAGGTACATTATGCCCACACATCAAAATACTAGATCTCACCGTTATTAGAGCATTCGTATTGTACTATATTCCAGATTTTATTGTATATAGTTTATATTTGTGTTCATGTGCCATGTTTAGAGCTTTAGTGAAGAGCAAGTGCATTTTCAGAAGGAAACACTTTTGTGGTTTGGAGCTACATGCTGTAATGTAAAAGTACCTGTTGTACCTTGTGGCCACTGGAGGGCAGCAGAGGAGTAAATCAGTGCGACGATCAGTTGTGAATGAAAATAAACATGAGACACAAAGCAACAAGTCTCCCCTGAAATGAATACATTATTTTTTATACGATATTTCCACACAAGCTTATGGTCTTTTTTGCCTAATGTTCATCTTCATTTTGCACAAGCTGGGAATTATTTGTGGTAATGTGGTGACTCAATTCAATGTTTACAAACCTTTAGTGTGATGGGCAGCTTGGTCTTCACGTGCTAGAAAGCGTTTTAAAAACAGACCATTATCCCTCCCGACCAACATCTTCTGGAGATTGTAAAGAACATTTGTTTTGGTCTGGCAATGTTTTGCACTGCCAAGATTTGATTTAATATAATTGACTCCTTGTCAAAAATGTATAGAAGGTTTAGTGCGACATCTCCAGGTGAGCAGGTAGTCTGTTTTTGCTTATGTTAAGGTGTAGTTGTGTTTAGTTCAGTTGACCAATAATACATTAGGCCAACAGTGAAAACATCCTCTCTGATGCATATGTGGTAACTGTGGCTGGGGTCACCTTTAAATAGCTGACAACACCAACTCCTGTTAAGAGGATGGAGGAACCTGTGGACCCTCAATCTAAATCCAAAGTTGTTTTGCAGATGTTGGGGCTTCCCTTCACAAGGACAATAACAGAAGCATTCATAACCAAATAGAATGCAGCTTTATTTCACAAATATACATGTTAAAATGTCAATGTTCAGCAGCTGTCAACGGGTAAAAGGGTGAACATACTTTACACTATTACATTGTGGGTTTCCCCTCCTCAGATGGGCAGGTCTGGTCCACTAGGTCACAATGCCTGCTAACTGTGAGGGACAAAAACAGAACAAAAGCATGCACTACTCAAAGCACAACTTCTACAAAATGATTACAGTGAGAGTTAGTCTACTCACCCTTTTAAAGTGTCACACCGTGCAGTCCCTACACTGAAAGCAGACAAGCTTCTCCCACAGAGGGAGAGGAACCTGTAACACAAACACTTCAATCAGTCAATTATATTGCCCACAATCTGCACACAAGAAAACAATTGACAGAAAATAAAACTAAAAAAGCACTAGTGGACAGTAGTCTTTTTAAAACATAATAGTTGCCAGCTCAAACACCAATTAAATATACCATTAAAAGAAGGTTAAAAACCAGGCTTACTTTGACAGAGTAATAGATCCTCCTGGCTCAATCCAAGAGGGGAAACGGTCATCAAACCTTTATTTATGCAGGTGAATACCATTGAGATCATTGATCTCTTTTTCAAAGGTGACCTGCTGCAAGTATGGTTCCAGATGAATATACATGTATAAAACATAAAACAACAGAAAAACAAAAAGGACATCATACAGCGTATTTACAGCGACTACAGTTTACATAGCTAGTGACATTTACAGGTTCCAACAGTTTTCGATTGGATAGCATCTATCCGTGCTTTAAAAACATTTAGTGGAACCAAATTGATCAGTTTCCATTCCTTTTGCAGACTGTTCCAAGTTAGTGGAGCTGCACATCTAAAAGCTTTTTTCCTAGCACTTGGCACATTTAATAAAACCACATCAGGAGATCTCAGGCAATAGCTACTTTCAATTCGTGAGAGATCAGAGAGCAGATGTAAGAAGGTAGTTTATCCAACATGGCTTTGTAGATGAACATGTACCAGTGACTGAGCCTCCGTACAGTTAGTGAAGGCAAGCCTGCTCTGGCATACAGGGTACAGTGATGAGTCGATACTTTAAAATCTCAGTGCACTGTGATAGGTGGCATTTAACTTGATTATGTAATGGGCAGGTGCATTCATATAGATCAAATCACCACTTTCTTAAGATGTTTTTGATAACACTGTTAGAACATTATGCCCTACTGTTCTTAAAACGTTTTCAGCTGGACGTTTTATTTTGGTTCCCAGAATGTTCGTCTGAAAGGTAGGATAACTTTCTCTAAAAACATTCTTAAAGTGCTTGGTAATAACCTTTCTTAAATGTTTTTGATAACATTGTTAGAACATTATGCCCTACTATTCTTAAAACGTTTTCAGCCGCAAGTTCGATTTTTTTACGTTGCCAGAATGTTATTATTTTAGAGTATGATTATCAGAAGTCTTTTCTTTTTTTTTAAATGCGACCAGCAGCTAGTACAAGTCACTGTCGGTGGAACATGTACTGGAGGGGACCCAGAATCAGACTCGGAATCAGTTGGTGAAAGTAACATTTGTTTATTAGAAAAGGGGAGCTGGGAGTGGAGGTTGGTTATGGCGGCAGTGGGAAACAGTTGTTCCAGGGTGGTTAGAGAGGCCTGGCTGGTCTTGGGAGTGTGGAAGGCCTTGGATTCCTCCTGGGAGAGACATCGAAATTAGTGTGAGGCAAAAGCAGGCAAAGTTGTTGAAGAATATGCTGGAAAAAGCTAGCGCGGCACACAACAAACCGTTCACGGCAACAATCCGGCAGGAAATGAGTGCAGGCTGCAGGCTTTCATAGTGTGGCTGATGAGCAGGTTGCAGGTGTGGTTGATTGGAGATTGCTCTCAGCCATGTCGAGCAGACCAGCAGGCAGGAGGGGGGGAGAGAGAGAGACACACAGTAGAAACAAACACATACAAACACTAACAGGGGTTTCAGGGACGGGCAGTGACAGTCGGTCAGTTCCTCTATATGTCTGTCGGTCTCAAATCTAAAGGGTGCAATATCGATTTGTATCCACTATGCATAAACAGCGGACACTGTTTATACGCAGCCCTCACAAACCACACACGGCCAGATAGCTTATCTAACAGTTAGAACCTACATACGAGACACAACCTTTATAGTCAGAAAAAAAGTGTGATTATTTTCTGATATTTTACACATAGCCTATGATAATATATATAGGCCTACTGTGGGCCTACATATCTTAGTGTGATTATAAGTGCATGTGAGTAAATATTGGCATGCAAATTCGTTTTTAATACGTCCTATTCATTGTCTCAATGCGCTCATACATCTTAAGAAAGTTATCACCAAAAATGCTAAGAATGTTTTTAGAGAACGTTATCCTACCTTTCAGAAGAACATTCTGGGAACCTAAATAAAACGTCCCACTGAAAACATTTCTAGAACAATGAATGGTAACATTCTCAGAATTTTTGAGAACCAAAAATGTCTAGCTGGGAACTCACACATTCCACCGCAAACATGCAATATCTGCTTACAGCTTATCATGAATTACGTGCTTGTTTGTTTTTTCAAAAGGAAAATGTGGTGACATCAGATTTTTTAAAACATCCTTTTCAAACAAATGCAAGAAGTTTGTTTTTTAAAGTGCACTAGAAATAAATCTGACGTTGACCATGACCGTGTTAACATTTGCCATCACAGGAACATTTTATAAAAAAAGAATAACATCCTGAAAACATTTTCAGAATGTTGCTTGGAAAATGTTCTTCATTTGTTATCATGTAACATTGAGGGAACGTTTTATAAAGAACATCTTTAATGTGTTACCCAACAACGTCCAAAACACATCCTTAGAATGTTGCAGGCAAAACGTTCCACCTTTGTTAACATATCACATTAAAGGAACGTTTTATAAAAAAACTTTCTGTCATCTCAGGCCTTAATAACATCCTCAAAACATCCTCTGAATGTTGCAGTTAAAACGTTATGTCTTAGTTAACCTTAAACCTTATAGAAACATTATTTAAAAAAATAAACATTCTAAAAAGGTTCTTTGAACATCAGATTAAAACGTTTCTTTAAAACCTTATTAGAACCTGTAGGCAACGTTAGCCAAAGTTGGTTTGTAAACATTAAACATTACCATTGTTACCAAGGTGGTTGCTAGGGACGCTGCTATCGATATTATTTCTGTTATGTTGTGTAACTGTTTAATGGTGTTATCTTTATTGCTACCCCCTTCCCCGTCAATGTATAGTTTTGATTGATTGATTGAAAAGTTTATTAACAGCTTGTATATTGGGTACAGTACAGTACAGCTCAAAACATACAATTGTTAAGGGGATGCAGACCAGAGAAAGACTTTTGTCTTATTTACATCAGGGTCCCCCATTTCCAATTCATCATATCATTTAAGACATATAAGACATATTTGACATACAGATGGCTTATTTACAATTTACATACAGGTGGTTTTTTACATACAGATTGCTTATTTACAATTTTCATTTTAGATTTCGTTCTAATACATCCTAACCGGACATTTAAGACATACCAAGTCTACAGATATACAGTTAGTAACAGAGTCTAAAATGCGAGTATATACATGGGGGGGGGGGGGGGGAGCTGTCCACTGAACGACAGGTTGAGATTTGTACCATTACCGGGGCCAGTTTTGCAATGCTCTCCCCCGAAGGTGCTCTTTAAGAGAGGTTTTGAAGGTAAGTATAGTTTTACTTTCCTTTACAGTTGTGGGAAGAGCGTTCCACCTTGATGTGGCATAATTGCGAAACGTGTATTCCCCCTTTTTTGTGCCAAATCTGGGTTTCACATGATTTGTGGAGCTCCCTCTGGTGTTATGATCATGGTATTCTTTGACCTTTGGGAAGAATTTTGACATGTACATGTGTACCATAGAGGTGTAGTGGATCTTGTAGACCAGGCCCATTGCAAGTAGCTGTACTCTGTCGTCTACTCTAAGCCATCCTAGGTTGTCAAAGTGGGCAGAGGTGAGGTGGGTTCTAGATGAAAGGTCAAGCAGTAGTCTGACCAGTTTATTTTGCGATGTTTGCGATAGTGTTGGTCCTCAGCGCAAACGTATTAGTTTAACAAAATCCGCATCTAAAATTGTGGCATAGATACGTTATTTTCCCCTGTGCAATTCCAGTCTCACATCTCACATCACATCGTCATAAACAAATACCGGAAACAGACCGAAAACACTTTTCATTCCACTATTCCGAGTGTGCTTGCTTTTCTCTTTGGAGGTCATCACATAACGGCATTGTAATACACAGTTCGGCTGCATTAAATATTACATATCTGCCGTAGTTCTGTATTTATAGAGCCCTGATGAGAAAACATGAGGAACTGCCGCCAACACTGAAATTCGGCTGACTTTTATATTTGATCCAATTGGTAGATAGGCTGTATTTACACCATAAACGTGCACAGCTGATATAAAGGGACACCTAGTGGTTAAAGCATGTTATTGAATTTCATTATTTTTATTATTAGATATTAATAGGATCCCTATAAAGTATATTCATTACTCGTTATTCTCTACTAATAGTTAATTAAAGACTGTATATAAGGACTATTTTGCACATCCCTTTCAAGATTTCAAGATTTTCTAAGGTTTATTGACATATCATATACACAAACGGTGTAGTTATGCAATGAATGAAAAACTTTGTGTATACCTCCAGCAATGTTAACTATGTTGAAGCACTTATTTTAACTGATATTATACATATGTATTATACTCTTATATAAGATGTATGTAGATAGTATAATAAATGTGCAGAATACGACAGTTTAATGGTGGAGGTACACACATATTGATAGATGTCTTGTAATGCACTGTTGAGGAACCTGCGACCAACGTTTTTCATCTCCGGCCTTGTCAGGTATTGAACAATCAATAAATAAAGAACACAGAATTATTAAATATAAAACACAAAATGTGTGTGATTATACTAAATGATTTACAAATAAACACCACTGCATATTTACAACTGTTACACATGCTGATGTAACGCAAATGTTTCCAACTTGGGATCAATAAAGTATATCTTATCTTAAGATGATCAATGGCGACTGCCATATTTGCAAAATGTGCCTCTGAACCTTGACAAGTGCATGTTTCAGGCTCATCAATTAACAACAGGAGTAGTCACAAACATAAGACCAGCTGTTAAATAAAGCTCTTCTGACTGTTGTGGAAATATTTTCCAAGGCCCATAACTTTGACCCAGTGTATCAGTTCAAACTGTCCTGACTGAGCACAGGCACCTGTAACCTTGGCTGCTGTGCTCTCAGTGTTTTGTCTCCCTGTTCCTGCCTGTTGGCGTCAGCTGATAGAGGTGTTATCATTCTATCTTGTTATGCAGCATGTTGATGATGCTCTCTGAACTAGCTAAATACATGGGTCTGGGGTAGAGTTCTTCAGAATTGACGTGGCAACTCTACCGTGAAGTCAGAACCTCTGACTCTTGGACTTGTGATGTGAATCCTCCGGCCGTTAACTCCAAATAAACCATCATGTGTTTGACATCAAAGCTACTGCTCTTCCCGTGTCTCCTTCCTGAGTCGGTGACTCCCACTGCATAGCTACACAGAAGTTTCCTCTACACTGACCTTAGCTGGCATGCGGGTATATATTAATGCTGCCCATTATGGCACAAGCAATTTTCACCCATTTATTAATTATATGTTTTAAATGTGAGTGTTTCCTATCCCCTAAACCTCCAGGGATGTACACAGTTTAATACTGGCAACTTCTTATTATGGGAAATACGAAAACGTCTTTTAAAACTACAACTACATGTTATTATTAAATATACAATGTATTCTGGTAACTATAAAAAATAAAGACACTGTATAGTGTTCATAACAGTATTTTATTTAATAAATTTTACATTAACAATACAATAATATTACAACAAACCCTTACATCTAAATAAATATATCATCTAAAATAGATGCATTTGATTTAAAAATAACAAATATAATTCCAAATTTATTTAGTGTATTTATTATTTAGTGAATAAGGAAATACATGAAATATTCAAGGTCCTAATATTCAGCATAGCAGTTTTGCAGATAACAAAGTAAGACTGTGACATCACATCTGGAAGGGGTGGGGCTAACATGTGCTCCGGCTCCTCTGGATATCAACAGCCAGCCGACATCGGCACACACACACACATTTTAAATTGGGGAAAAACCAAACAGCAACAACCTGGAAAGTACCAGAGTGAGCTGTCGAGAATATTCAGAGAGTCTGCCGTAAAGTTGAAACCTGGGAGGTGAGCAAAGCGAGGAGGACACCGGAAAGGAGGAAGGTATCCGGATTGCTGCGAGCTCTTGGCGAGAGACATCCCCGGACGGTGCCGCCTGCAGCAGCATCAGGACCACCAGCATGGAGGGGGAGAATCACGGTTTGTCGTCCTCCCACTAATATACACTGTTTTGCATGTTGTGGGCGTTTACAGTCGAGCCCTTTAAAGTTGGCTACCCCTGTATGTTCGGGTTTTCAAGCATTGCTGGATATCTGCTGTGCCAAGTGTTTGGAAATGACAGACTGATGTTGCTGTCAGTGTGACAGTGTGGTGGGACTGTCACTGAGAGCATGGCAGACTGTAGGCTACTGTGTATAATTTCCTTAATTCATAAAGGGACTCATTACTTGATTACATTGAAACGCTTTCACAGGAAAGGGAAAATCCTGTTGTGTGTTTAGATGGCATCTTAAAACAGGTGCCCCCTTTGGTATTCATGCCAAAGGGGTATACAATTATCTTTGATGAATTATTTAGCATCGCACTGCAGCTACAGTATGGGAGCATTGTGGACACTGTAGAAATCCACATAGACAGTAGAGTTAATGCAGTGAAAGACAGAAAAGTTCAGTTCCTGGGGGAATTGAGATGCAAAAGCATTTATTTATAAGCTGGCTTCTCTTCTGAGGTGTATAGGCTGTTCAGATGACACAGTTTCACAAAATGCGTTCTTGTAAAACTGTCTTTAGAGGAAGTTCTGAATCATGCATAGGATGATTTCCTCCTGCCCTGTTGATGTCAAGGCCATGATGAGCTAGCTGATGGCTCAGTTTGGGCAATGATAGAGGCTTTGCCTAAATTATTTAGCAGTTTCGTTTTTTCTGTGAGCTTAATCCATCTCAAAATAGAACCATCAGAAATGGCCTCATTGCAAAACTGATGCTCTGTACACAGAAGGGAGGGCTGGTACCCCACATAATTGATCCAAAAAACTGAGATCTAACCTTACTACCAATGAGGGCTTTAAAGTGATAAAGCTGTATTTTGTTTCTTCACTTAACAAGCTAAAGTATTGCCCCTTGATTGTGTTTTTGACATAGACACAAGGAACATGTGACTTTTCACATACATAATGTTTGTTCTGAGAGGATAATCATATTAATTTGCAGTCGTCTTCCCTTGTCAGTACTTTCCTATGTTCAATGAATAGGGCAATGATTATGTAATTATCTGCTTAAGTGTGAAGCACAAGAGAAGGGACATGCCAAAACTCCTAGGGCATTCAAATAACACTCTCACTGTCCCTGACACCTCTTTAGTCAAATCAGGAGCTTGTGGATCAGAATGAGTAAGTAATATCATCTCTTGTGTCTGAGCACCGTGACTGTTCAGCGTACTTGAAGCTGAGAAGGAGGGAGGATAGAAATAATCCATCCGCTGTCAAGATTCAAACAGACTATTTTCGTACAGCTCTACTTTATTATTGATGCAGACTTATGCAACAACCCCATGCTGTGTATTTGAGGATAATCTTTGCATTTTACAGTCTTGCAGTGTCATGTGTAAAGTCACCGGCTAAAGATTTAGGACATAATTACCATACTGTGTTTTTGAACTGTGATGGTTCCCTAAATCAGCAATCTCTGGATTCATTGGCTTGTGCTCTGTTTCAAGCCTCACTTCAAAGGCTTTGAGCTGCACGTTGTCAGAATCATCATCTTTTTTTCTCGTGCTCTTTTGCAATCTACCTGCGCTTGTCAATGCAGCTCAGTTTTCCTTTGCATAAAGAAATGTGTGCAAACAAAGGAAATCGTGTGCTGGTTTATAGGTGTGGTGCTCTAGCTGCAGGTGCGGTTTCTGTGGTTATGGGTTTCACCTTCGCTCTCAGTTTGAAATATAGGAGCTTCTGCTGGTCTGTAATAAGTTGATTTCAACTGTATACTGCCACTCTCTACCAAACATCAGACAGGTTTACTCCTGCACAAAGCTCCTCTCTCGTTCAAAGCATACTCTGTCAAAGCAGCAGCAGCCAAATCTCAGAGGACGTGTGCAGACATATCGTATTCCTAGTAAAAAAAGAAGAAGTGTGACATGAAAATAAAAATCTTTAGTTGAAATATGTCACTTCAAGGTGAATCCAGGTCTGCACTTGTGCTGTAGGCCTACTTAATAAACCAAGAAAAGCTACAGTGTAGAATAGTAAGCTGATGAAAGCATCACACCTTTATTTTCCATCATTAAATCTACACCAATCAAAGAGAGATGAAGATTAAGGGAAGCACATAGAGAAAAGCGTTACAGGCATTGAGACAGGAAATGAAACGTGGGCTAGGGTGTTGCTGATAACGTTGCTTAAATCCATATTCAGCCTTATAGGCTTTATTCCGGTGAGCATTTAGTTGAGTGGTTTCCGCATAGGTGCTTGTTCTGCTTCCACCCAGCTATTGTTAATCACTGAATGTGATGCTACAGTGTAGGAGTTCCACCAACACAGTTCAGCGAGCTCTCGGTTGGTTTCATACCCATATAGGGAAACTCTTTTATCACACAGGAGATGTGTCTACCTACCTGACTGTTTGAAGACAAACATAGGAGTATTTTTCATCAGATTCTCCCGCTAGACGTGCCTGCTGAGGCGGCGGAAGGTTTTCTGCTAGATTTTCCAACCTAGAGGAATTCAATCTGCTGTATGGTACATTTTACTTTGTGAATGACTAACGCCCTTCTGGTTTTAAGAATAAAAGGTGTTGTTCCATTCTATGTCCACCTGGTGGCATGTATGCATAACAGAGTGCATGTGTGGGTCCAGTTCAAGGAAGGGACTACACTACACAGTGTGTTAATGTGACATGCATTGATGCTATAGGAAGTTATTTTACCATTTAAAACCATCTGAGTGAGTAGACAGCGGCGTGTTTGTCGTTATGACTGCAGACTGTTAAACTGACCAATGTTTATGCCCCAAAAAATCCTTACTCCTTAACTTTAAATGTTAAAGGTCCCATGTCATGCTTTTCCCGTTATTACCCGTCCCCTTGTGTGTTATGTAGCTTTTTATGCACCAAGTGACGTAACGATGACCCAATGGACCAATTGGTCGAAATGGACCAATCCGTGGAGCTCCTCACACACCACACTCTAAAAACAAATGCCTTGGCTCAACAAAGAAAATCAACGCAACAGTTTGCATCAATGTTTATTGAGTTAAGACAACTTCTAATGAAATTGTCTTAAAGCAACAAAGTTATTTGAGTTAGGGGAGAAGGCTTTTCCTCTACAATCAGAGGTGTTTTTAATTACCACTTACTTAATAATTGGTAGCATAAACACAAGTTTTGAAGTTGATTACTCAAAAGATTAAGTTGTTCCGACTAGTTTTACCACATGATTTAAAAGGAATTTTAAGTTGTATGTACTTAATTAACATCATTGTGAACACACATTTTTAAGTTGACAACCATTTATAAATTAAGTTGCTCCAAATATATTGTATTCAATCGTTTTCTTAGCTTTTTCATGTTTTTGCCTTTAAAGAAAGAAATTAATTACACAACAAAAGTATTAGGCAATTCACTTTTTATTTTGAACTGCAGTTGTTTATTTCAACACATGATGTTTCAATCAGGAGAGCATTCATTTAGTTTGAACATTTATTGACACATGATATAATAAGGCGCATGGACACCTGAAATCACAGCTGACTGCAGGAGAGAGGAGAACCATTTTATAGTTTGGCTGCAGCACGTTGATTGGCTGCTGGAGAATGAGGTGAAATGTAATAGGTTAAAGAGAACGCCTGTGATGAGCTGATTATATGCAGCTGCGGAGTGAATGTATATACACCCAGTCTTCCTGAAAGAACTTGCGCTGAGCTTCATTTCAATCTTGAAAAAAAAGATCAATAACACAAATTTAAATTGCCCCACAAATAATAAATAAACACATTAGCCATATTACCATGGGACATGGGGACACAGCAAATACATGCTGCCATCACAACGAAGTTAGAGGCCTTTGCATATTTAAAACCAGTGCCAAATATGTCAAATCTGTAAAGTTTTTGTAAAACTACAGAAACAAACTCTCAATGGCCACCAACCTGCAGATCACACACATACATTTTACAAAAGATGTAACAAAGATGTTTACACTGCCGACAGTCATTATTTCAAACAGTATGAACACATTTAACGCAGAATGCTCCCTCATTCATTTGTTTCCCTCCACCACGATGGTTGCCATCGTATGGTCAGATCCTGGGGTGGACCGGTCACTGATGAAGGCGATATTCATGTCCTTTTGAAGCACATTGAATAATAGGTTAGCGCATAAGAGATAATGAATTAGGTAACTGCATACTTTTTAAACTGTCACTCTTAGCGAATTCAGAGCCATTATTACCAGCTGCTAAAGCAACGCTGGTATTGTTTTCACCTATTGAGTCTGCATGTGTGTGTCGTCATGGCAATGTGGTCCTGAAGACACACAGAGGTGGTTTTGAGTACTTTGCCTAGTGTTTAAATGCATGTGGACAGATTTGGTCAATCCCAACCGTGCAAGTTTTAGTGTACCTTCTCATCTTTTTTGCAGGTTCCATACAATACTTGAACTGGTTAAGTGAAGAGCAGAAGCCACTTTTCAAATGTTACACAATCTTTTTCCCATGCCATTGCTGTCAACACCTATCCATGCTGAACGTTGCTAAGATATTATTGATTGGAGTGTGGCCAAAAGTGCAATATGCTTCAAAATGTAACTGACAGAGAGCAGTGCTTTTGTCCTGTGTACACTGTGCCCTTGGATTTTATTTTATTTCAAGATTTTAAATTACGTCGCTAAACTCCTTGAAAAGGCCCTCTTCCTTTTCTCCAAGGTACACGACATATAGTTCTCTGCGTACTTCAATTGTATTGTGCTATTTTTGAAAAAGGAAAAAAAGAGAAATGACCTAAATGAATATATTCCGAACTGCCAACAACTTGCATTTCAATGACAACTCTAAATAGCGATCCTACCTCAAGAAGCATGTCCTTGATCTGCTTCACCGAGATTCATTTTTAATAAAAAGCGATATCACAATAGTAACCAAAGTATTTTTACTCTCACAGTAGCCTCTACTACTTTGTATCCTCTCACAGAACTATTCACAGTTTAAAGGCTGCTAATTTTGGTCAAACAGCAATTTGCCTATACAGTGCAACTACAAGGATATCTACTGTATTTGAATGACAAAAGATGACACTCACCTTAAAATGTCCTTTGTATATTTCTATTTGTCTTAACTGTCGGAACTTGTCCAGGCACGTTAAGTGGGAGTGGACTTGAAATCCTTAACTCAAGGTGTAGAACAATTAAGTTATCAAGCCAATTGCATTACTTACTACAACTTGAATTTTGTTTTAAGTAAATTAACGCAGAAATCAGAGTTCAAATTACACTCAATATTAAGTTGATGTAATTACCAACATTATTACGTCAACACAACTTATAAATTAATGTTTGCAACTTAAAATGTTTATCTAAATCAATTAACTCACATTTTTATCTTGCAACCATGCATTTCATTAAGTGGAGGTGAAAGGGCGCCTGAATTCGTTTTTAGAGTGCAGGATCCCTTGGCTCACAGTTCGCCACACACTCAAGTGTGTGTGCTCAGGCTGAGTTCAGGCTGAGTTTCGCCGTGTCTCGCTGTCTCGCAGACCCCACGCAGCAACCCAGCAACGACACCAGTAATCCAGCTCACACTGTCCGCTCCTCGAGTCTCAAAGGGCGGAGCAGCGAGCCCCGCAACGTCCCGCCAACACGGCACCCAGACCCCACGCAGCATTCTCATCTGTTTGTTTGTATGTTTGTTTGTAGCCTTTATTTATCCAGGTAAAAAATCCCATTGAGGTCCATGATCTCTTTTACAAGGGAGATCTGCCGTCATTACTGGTGTCATTTTATGGCTGCTAACAAACGCCATTGTAACACATAAACACACATCAGAGCACAGTGGGCTCATAGGGAGGGGGGGGGCAGGAGCTCCAACGAGGCGTTTAGGACAGAGAGTGAATACACATACTATACAGAGATGCTGTATGAGAAAACCAATTTGATTTTGGAACATTGAACAATGTACATCTATTCTAGTAGACCTCAACAATGGAATTATGATCAGTAGAAATGGCAATGACATGGGACCTTTAAGTTGTAATGTTACATGGCATAAACCAAAAGGGGACAACATCCTAGAAAAACAGTTCAACAGGGCTTAATTAAAAACTCTTCAGGGAACCTTTAAGTCGAGCCTGTAGTGACTGCAATCGGTGCTCTAAGTCTCCAACGCTGTGTTGCACTATAATAACCTGCAAGACAATATGAGGCAATAGACATACTGAATCAAAGTTTACTGTTATTGCTATGGCTCATTTGCGTTTATGGCTTTCATTAGGGTACTTACAGTTGGCTATGGGGACTCAGGCCTGGCCACTTGGCAGTTTAGTCTAACACACTGATGTTATTGCATTTACAGTAATGAACTGATAAGGAACTGATGTATTTTTTGACCTTGCCAGAAGGTATCCATCTATCTATCTATCTATCTATCTATCTATCTATCTATCTATCTATCTATCTATCTATCTATCTATCTATCTATCTATCTATCTATCTATCTATCTATCTATCTATCTATCTATCTATCTATCTATCTATCTATCTATCTATCTATCTATCTATCTATCTATCTATCTATCTATCTATCTATCTATCTATCTATCTATCTATCTATCTATCTATCTATCTATCTATCTATCTATCTATCTATCTATCTATCTATCTATCTATCTATCTATCTATCTATCTATCTATCTATCTATCTATCTATCTATCTATCTATCTATCTATCTATCTATCTATCTATCTACCTGTTTACTTATTTAAACTCACGGCAGGTGCTGACTGAGTTGCTGCTGACAACACACTCTTATTCAGAGAGGTAATGTGGAGCAAAGCGGTAGGGGAGGAATATGCATATTAAAAAAGAGAAGACGACATTTGTGCTGACTTCAACGTGTACAGTGTCCCTATTCCTCCCGTGACAAGGCGATGTGCAGCTGTAACACTAAACAATGGTCAGGACTGACTATGCAGTTCAGGCAGGGGTCACTCCAGGGCACTCGGCCCTCTGGCAATGAACTGAGCAATGATTGTTGGATCAGAGGTTATGTCAGAGCCTGGCTGGGTGAAGAAATGCAGTATATGTCAGTTATAGCTAGATGGGTTCTGTAATGCCACTTAGCCTGAGTTGCTGACATGCTTGCCATTGATGAAGGGCCAAATTAATCATTAATAGTGACTGACACTAAATGAGAGAGCTGTTATTAAAGGGCCCATGTCATGCTTTTCCGGTTATTACCCGTCCCCTCGTGTGTTATGAAGGTTTTTATGCATGTAAACGGTCTGCAGAGTCAAAAACCCTCAAAGTACACCCTGTAGCGAGTAAAACTCTAACACAGAAAAGACCTGTCTATGCTGCCCCAAAACGCCTCGTTGGAGATTTCTCATTTTCCATTGTTTGCCTCCTGGGTTCTGTGACGTGTGAATACCCAAATCAACAACAAATGACCGGATTGGCCCCAATGGACCAATCCGCGGAGCACCTCACACACCAGGATCCCTTGGCTAACTAACAGGGAGTCCCCATTGACTTGCATCCCTGAACGCTGGTAATAGACGAGTTGGGATCGCGGAGAAATGCTCTCTGCAGACCCATTCTCACAGCGTTATAAACCTTTTTCTTACTCAATATCAAGCCACACTTATTGTTTTTACTTCGGCTGTGAGTGTTTGTGTGTGCTCAGGATGAGTTTAGCTTGTTCTCGCTGTATCGCCGACCCGGAAACCTGTCCGCTCCTCGCAGCAGCTCACAGCAACGAGCCTCACAACGTCCCGACCAATCAGAGCACACTGGGAGGGGGGGAAGGAGCTCCAACAAGCCGTTTAGGACAGAGAGTGAATACCTGGTGAATACATATACTATACAGAGATGCTGTATGAGAAACCAATGTGATTTTGGAAAATGGCACAATTTAAATCTATTTTAGTAGACCTCAACAATGGAAATATGATCAGTAGAAATGGCCATGACATGGGACCTTTAAGGAGTTAGAGACTGTGTTAAATTGGCAGGTAGGCTAATTCAGAGTGGCAGGAGTTCAGGAGTTGGTAAAACATTTTGGAAATCCAAAATGAAATCGATTTGCGATGATTAGGAGCACATCTGTAGCAGAACCAGACCGGTTTATTGTGTGTGTGTGTGTGTGTGTGTGTGTGTGTGTGTGTGTGTGTGTGTGTGTGTGTGTGTGTGTGTGTGTGTGTGTGTGTGTGTGTGTGTGTCATGTTATTTCAAGACCATGAAAATGTGACTGTGTCGTGGTGAATAACCTCAATAGCTGTGAAGATATTATCTGATCAAAACAAATGGCTCCCAGTGTTTTGCCCAGGAACAAATTATTTATTTCACCCCGTTGCCAAGCAACAATGATATCTTGAATTTATATACAAGGCTTTTGAAGCCAAAAAAAATGATGAGTGACTAGAAGCTAAAAAGCTACAGTGGAGATGGAACTCAAACACTGCAGTGCACAAAACAAATAAATGTGCTGCGGATATTTCTCCATGAGCCTGATGCACAGTAAAACAATTTAATGAACTGTTTCTTAAATGAATTCTCCCGTGGTTTCTACATTTTATCAGGCAAACTAGCTTGCAGCAAAAACAAAGTAACAGAAAATAGAGATCTGCCCTGAAGGTACATTAACATACGCTTTAAAGTACAAGCTGACTTTTCCATTTGTGTGTGCATTCTGTTATGTCTAAGAATATCTGCTTGAATTAGTATGGAAAGTATCAAGAGAGTGCAAGTGGGAGAGAAAGAGAGAGAGAGAGAGAGGAAGAGAGAGAGAGAGGAAGAGAGAGACAGAGCAGAGGAGGATAGAGAGAGGCTGAGACACCAGCAAAAAAGGGGAACTGGGCGAAAGCAGAAGTGATTTCAGCGTCCTGGCAAGTTGCACATTCGCTCTAATCGAGAGGGAAGAGAAAGTAGGTGAGTGTGAGAGACTGGCCGGGGAGCGCAGGATTCATCCAGCAGCTGGGGGGGGGGGAATAAGTGACCGAATGGAGTTCCTAACAGTTGGAGTCTCTCCTTGGACTGAGTGACTCCCAGCAGCCTCCAGGCCTCAGCTACTTCCCCTTTTTCCATCTCAATCTGAATCGTCAGGAGGAAGCACTCACACAGCCACCAACAGATCCCTCACAGACACACACATCACACTGAAGCTATGGGGTCAGTGAGTGAACTCTGCGTGTCCAGCCTTCAGACGTTCTTGTGTCCAGCCGTGAAGCCGCTTCAGCAAACTCCAGGTAAACTCACATAACTGTGGGCCTTATGTTGTTGTTGTTGTACGATTGTTTGTAGGTCGCTTGTTGTTGAATTTTTTCCTGTAACATGGCTTAAAATAGATAAATCAACATCAATTAAAATACGTCTCATACTGGCGATAAAAACATGTTGATTGGCGGTGTTTGTATCCTTGTACGTGCTTGTTTGACCACATTCACAAACACACAGGATGATAACAGCGGGACATAAATAGAGGTAGCTTCCCGTGGCTAAGGAGGTTCTCTCATTAACTTAAAGCTCTGTGCACACACACGTGCTGAGAGGGAGCGGGCTAATGTTATTACTTACTGAGTAGATCTAATCTCCAGCAGGTCTCACACACTATCCCCAGCCAAAACCCATTGAACTGCTCAAGATGACTTCTCACAACCTCTTTCACACATCGTATGGCAACACTATAACCTCAGGTAAAAACAGCCACATATTTCTGCTTTTTCCCGAGCATTAAAAAAGGTCTCCCTGTTGCTGTCTTCTTCGATAACAGGGATGGCATGTTGTTGTGTCTACAGAGATCGCCTCCTAACCTGCATAAACAACTCTCATAATAACAGATGGAGGAGAAGTAGAGCTGGCTAAGACGTTGACCTCTTTAGGAGCTTTTTCATACTCCCCATCTGTTTCTAAGACGTATCCCTTCACTTCACTGTAGTCATACCAGAATCTGAACTGTAATGGAGCTAGTTTGTGTTACTGTTTGTTTAGGATTGTTGGTTGTTAGGTGATGCAACTGCATTACCCTTCACTGCAGGGTTGTGTACAGGTTTCTATTGGGAGTGCTTAAAACTATGTTGGCAGAGAGTGTTGACATGACTAAAGCGGCTTCGCTGGGTTGTGGTGAATCAGCTGACTGAATGCGTAGCAAAGGGGAAAGAGTGCTGTCTCAGTGATTTTAAAAACACCTGAATCAGCACCATGGTCAAACATTAGAGGGGACTTCTTTTTCCGATTTGGTATTTCAAACGCTACGTAATCTAGAATGTTCTGGTATCAAGAACATGGTGACAACAGAGATTATCCGATTGTTGTCTCGCTAAGAATAATTACTTGACACATTGGGTAGAATGGAAGAAAATATCTGGTTTGATATGTCAACGGGTTGTCATTTGAATATTTAGCCTCCAGTCTAAACTTAATATATTCCCAAAGGCTTTTTCCCAGCTGTCACCATCTGCAAGTGTCATTTTTTTGCATAAACCGTTATGAAAACCTAAACGTTGAAATGGCAGCCGTTGCATTTTGGACTCCTTGTGGTGGGAAGGGTTTACGCAGTATTCTGTATGGGTTGGTGTTTCTGTTTTTAATCATGCTAGTGATTCATTTGTGACTCATCAAATGGTCGTGAGTTCTCATTGTATCATGTATCAGCATCACTACTAAATCACTCCTGAAATTGAGCCAAATACTGTTTGACATGAAAAAAGTTATGTATATGTGTGATAGGTTAATAAAAGTCACCTGGCTGTTTCACTAGGTGACGTGACGGGTTATTTCGCAACGTCTTTATGTTTCCCAGGGTAATTTACATTGATTATTTCAGTTTTCTTAGTCACTCTCCCTTTGCCTCTTAACTAATTAGGCCTACAGTGTTATGTCACTGCCCTTTCAGACTGTAAATGTTACTGTGAGTCTAACTTTCACAGTCTCTGAGTGTGACTCAACATGCCCAATGAATCTTGCCAGGGCACAGACTGGGACTGATAGCAGACAGAGCATCGCCCAAAGAAAACGTGATAGTAATTTAGATGCTTAATATCAGCGCTATTTGCTCTCTTAGGCCTGGGGTTTGCCATGATTTTCATTTATGGAAATTAGTCCATGTGGGCTCCAGCGGCAGTTCAGGAAAAAGTGATTTATTTGGGAGCACCAACAAGCCCGTCAATGAAAGAGTGTTCAGAATATTTGCCAAATCAGCTTGTTGTTAAGGAGGAGGGTGATGCTATGATAGCAAACGACCTCTGTGGGATCGTGGGCCTCCTTTTTTAAGCTTGAAACATTTGTTTTGGTTATTGGGTGATAGTCTGAATGAATGAATATTTACATGAAAGACGATTATAATGATGTCTTAAAAGATACATTTTTCTACTGGTAACACACAGTTTGATATGTTTTGGATTGTGAACAGAACAGTCCCTGCCAGAGCTTCAGAGAGGCGTGTGTGGGAATCAAAACAAAGGCGAATGAAATCCATACAGCTCAGTAAGCCAACTAAAGTCCCTCTGATTGCTTGGGAGGAATTGTTTTCTCTGAGTTCTTGGTTTTTATCTTGAGGAAACGCAGTGAAATTAAGAGGCGTTTGTGATAGAAAATAATGTTTTTATTGTGTTTTATACTTTTTCTCTGACATGTATGGCATACTGTATCAGTAGGGTCTAAGGATAGAGGGTGTCGTTTTTCTCATACTGATATTCTGAACAATCTGTGCTGTTGTATTTGCTGTAAAGTGTCTCTACTGTAGGCTATTTTTATTTTATGTACAGCACTTTGGCTCGACCAAAAATCGTTTATAAATGTGTTTATAAATAAAACTTGATTTGATTTGATTTATTGTTGCACTGCTGATGTACGTATATCGACGCTGTCCTCTAACTCAGGGGTTCCCAAACTTTGCCATGCCAAGGACCCCCATATAGCATTATCCTTTGGCGAGGACCCCCTTGTGGCAATTGTTCTTTTAAATGATGTGTACAAGTGCCTCCCGATGCAACATGCATCTACATTTGGGGCCTTCTGCCTGATCGAAGCTGTCACTCCGCTTTCTTTACCTTCCAGTGCTTTGCAAAATAATATTTCCTCAACAAGGTTGTCTTCTGAAATAAATCTGATGTATGCAAGCAATTCTGCGACATTTGCTACATCCGTGCTCTCATCCAGCTGCAGAGCGAAACATAGCTCTCACTTGCTCCAACAGCTCGATTCTGATTGGCTTGAAGGGCGGTCCTGTGATTCAAAAACAAAAAATATGAAAAGATTGGCATCAAAGGACACATAGATTGATAGATATGCAGTTATTAATAACATCTAAAAAAAAATTAAAAAAATAAAACTTAAAAAAAAATAAAAAATCCCTTTTCCCTCAAACTTTGAGTGACCCCCCTGGCGCCCCTTGGCGGCCCCCCGGGGGGTCGGGGCCCCCACTTTGAAAAACACTGCTCTAACTCATCAAGCTTTCACGCCTGTGGACACAATCCATCTACGAACAGAAGGGGTTTTATTGTGTCATTCCCTGACATGTATGTATAATGTATCACAGATGAACAAATGCTTTGTCAGCCTGCAGTCTACCAAGGCTTGTTGGGGTGATGTCAACTGCAGAAATGTATGCAGTGCAGAATGCTTTGTGTCTAGCCCGAGGAAGAGTGACTTCTAGACAGGCTGTCCAACTTCAGCAAGAGCTCTCTGAATTTCACACTATCTTTCTAAAATGATTTGCAAAGTCCCATCTTCCGACAGCAGTATTTCTGTATATATATCTAATGTAAGAGTATGTGAGTTATACTGTAGGCTGCTTCAAAGGAAACACCTTAGAAAGTATACAATCTTGCTGTTAAGGAAACGTTAAGATCATGTTATAATAGAGCTTTATGCATGTAATACAAAGTGATGGCTGCCCACAGATGTATCTTTCTCTCAGTACCACATCAGAAAAGTGAGCTATTTCCTTATTATGACTCAAGTCAGTAATTAATGGTTCAGGTCTGCCCACTCCCTCCCTCGGAAAATTACAGGATGGATTTACCTCTGACTGCACCTGTAAAATGAAAGTGGTTTCAGGATCAGCTTGTGCAATGAGTCATGTTGCATGGCGCATCAAAACTCCAGATGCAGCTAATGCCAAAGAATGCCTGCCATGCACGTAGAAATCGTAGTAACAGAGGAACTTTTCATGTCTGGTGTTTTCTTCTTTCAAGGTTACACAAACTACACTCTGGAAACTAATTTTGTTTGTAAGTATAATACATAAGTACACTATATATTAATACATTTTGCATGTGTGTAGGCCTTCCCAAATAATTGCCCTTATATTTCACAATGTAGGTATAGTTTTAGTGATATGTGTCCAGTGTGAGCTGTAATTACTTCAGATGATCAGCAGGGGTCATTCTTGGCATCTCTTCTGATTGTAAAAAATAATTTTCTCACTTTTCCAACCTAATTCAGGTTATTTAAACACCAATATTTGCTATTGTAGCTTAAGTTGTGTTGTTATGGTGATATGGCTAATAATAGAGCCTTGTGGTTTCAGGAACAACCCTGTGGTACAGTTACAGTTATAGCCATGATGATTGGAGAGTAGACCACTACATTGCCCCGGGCACACACAGCCGGAAACAGAAGCTAACCTTTCAGGCAAGACTCCCATTGGTTGTATATACATCAAGATCAATTTAGTTGAAATGTGTTCTCTGTATGGACACATATTAGAAAGCCGGCTTTAAAAACGGGGGTCTTGAGTTTGAAAGAAATTGACATTTACTAAAAACTAATATAGAGGCTATCAAGTTGCATTTTGGGAAGAGTAGGATCCAGTGGAGGTTGGCTCATATAAAGTGCTAAAAACCATGATATCTCAGCCTCTGCATAATTTCTTTACAATATTTTCCCCCAAGTTCCCAAAATGCTGGTATAATAAAGTGTTGACTCTATCCTAGCACATTTTAGAATTTGAAGACAGGGTTTTTTCTGCCTAACCAGTTGTGGAAACTTTCTGTGGGAAACAATATGGGGCAACATGGCTTGTGCAATGTCCATACAGCTGATTAGTTGGTCAGCCAGTTTTCACAAGAAGCTGGGGGTTACATTTTTAAACTCGAGAGCCAGGATTGCTCTCGAAAATCGGCTCTGTCACATGCAACCACACTGTAATCCAAGGGCTTAACAAAGTATGCCAAGATCAGCTATTTCATAACAAGGCTTTTGTGTGTTCACAATGTTCAGGGATGTTATTGAGCTACTTTCAGCTAATGCAGATTCAGCTGCTGGAAAGTTGTCAAAAGAAGCTCTGTCCGAATAACTGATTCTACCTTTCCTATGTTGCAGACGGAGCAGCAGATGTGCTTAAGGACCAATATTACAAATAATGGAAACAAAATAGTATCGCCTGCCAGTATTTTTCAGTCTATTAATGTATGTTCAAATTGTTTCAAAAAAGTGTTGATGCATAGTTTTGTATCTCTAAGTTGTTATTTTATTGTATTACCTTCAATTGTCAGGCATTCCTGTTTTTTTTCAAGCTAAATTGGCCTTGTTAACAAAACCTTGTAAACAACAGAGAAGAGTGGTAAAATAAAAAACATTGTTCTTTCAGGAAATGTCTCAAACATACAAAAACAAAACCCTCTTTTACATTTCAGCATCTAGTATGACGCTGCTTTGACGCTTGCATATTTAACTTCACATTTATTCAAGGGTCAGTTCTGTCAGGAAGTTGCAGACAACAACGTGTTGATATCAACTGAGGATCTCTTTATTTGAAGGTCAAACGGCGCTCTGGTTTCACTGGTACTTGGTTCTTCAGGAGAGCAGCAGTGCTCTGGGGAATGGATGAACTTTCTAATAATGAATAGAAACGTTGTGCGTACAGGGTTCACTTCACGAACTACATTGTCAGTTGTTGAGTTTTGGCAGCACAACTGAAGCATTCATAGGCCACAGCTCGAAGCCTCTCAAATGAAGTAGCCATGCAGACGAAGGCCTTTCAGGAGTGGGGTAGGATTTTATGCTTTAGGTATTGTGATGGAAACTCCTGAAGCAATGGAGACAGGACTCAGAGAGACACGGGGAGAGCAGGAACTTTGATGGCAAACACTGATGGTTTATAATTCACAAGACATGTGCTGTGCCACGAGTTGATCTCTACCCCAGACCCAGCCAGTTCTGAGAGAATAATCAACATTTTGCATAACAAGATAACACCATAACACCTCTATCAGCTGACGCCAACAGGCAGGAACAGGGAGACAACACACTGAGAGCACAGCAGGCCAAGGTTGCAGGCAAACTGGGTCAAAGGTGTGGGCCTGGGAAAATATTTCCCCGACAGGTATTTAGACACATTTTGTTCTCCTAGTGCAGGGGTCGGCAACCCGCGGCCGCATGAGGCCCTTTAAGCCCGCTGCTCTGGCTCCCTTGAGCTTAGACAAAAATAAGAAGGAAATAAAATAAAAGTATTTGTAGGACTATTTATATTTTGTTGCATGGTTGAAAATGTTTCGTATTTTGAGGTGATACTGTGACACATAAATAAAAAACAAAACGGTTTTAATTAGCTCAACTAAAATTGCGTCACATCCTGCTACGGTCCCGCGCGAGCGCCTTTTCTTGGAGGCGAATAACCTCGATGAGCGAACTATGGATAAATCAAAGAAAAGTACCGGAGGAACACAGGATTTTATTCTGTGTGGACAGAGTTATATGCTTTCACAGCAAACGATGCTGGTTTACCGGTATGTTTGATATGTAGAGAGAAGTTGTCAACGGTGGTGCAGCCTTTACTATCGAGGAACAACAAGGGAGAGGAAGACAGCTGACGATCTTCAGTCATAATTCAATGGGGTATGTAATTTATTTCAGAAAACACTTTTTGTTATATTCCATGGAATGCTCTTAACGTCCCGATAGCAATGAATATATGAAATGCTTTGACAATAAATACATACACAAATTAATCTCTGGAAGTCGTAGCGCTGTAAAAAGCACGACCAATCATCTGAGCCGGCCCGGCTAAAATAACTGGATGGCCTAACTACCTGTCAGCACAAACTTATCTCGTGCCCTCATTGGTCATGACCATAGACTGGTCATGACTCATGTGCGCGTTCGTGTGTGTTGGAGGAGGGACTCTGTAAGAAAGTCTGAAGGAAGAGGCATATTTTTTACGGTTGTGTACTTTCAAATTCTAGCGCACTCGAGCTGGTTTCTCCATTCTTACCATTCCTACCTTTAACTCTTTTTAGGGTGCAGCTATATGTTTTATTTATTTCAAAATGGGCCCATTTTAATAATATTTGTTTTCCTTCAAATGTGCAGAGGACTCCCCAAGTGCTGTGTTTAATTTATTTTAAAGTAGGCCTGTGTATTATTTTAAATTCTCCTTATAAGAGTTCTTTGTTTCTTATTAGAGGTTAACAGTTTTATATCATGTAATAAATAGCCTAATAAATGCAAAAAAACGGTAGTTTTTGTCTGATATAACAATAAAAAACTATGAAATATGTTTTGCGGCTCCAGACAAAAAAATGTTTTGGAAAAAGGAGCAAAATGGCTCTTTTGGTCAAAAAGGTTGCAGACTCCTGTCCTAGTGAAACAGGATTGGAGAGTTAAAAGAAAAACAGGGAGGAGGTGTTATCTCCTCTCTGTGAGCGCAGCATTCCTCTTGGCGCTCCTGTGTTCATCGACAGGCCCTCTCCTATCTGACAGCAGCACAGTCCAGCAGGTGTTATATAAACAGTAGGCTGATTTAGACTCTTTGAACATAACAATGAGAAACTATGTAGCTTTCCTGTCTGTCCTAACAGTTTTCCCTTAAAAATAATCCATGAAATATCTCCCTGCAAAAGCAACCATCAGATGCACCTTATCACAGTCAGCAGTAAAGGTTAGTTTACTGTGTTGATGGAGCAGGATTCATTTCATTTCATACCTTTATTTATCCAGGTGTATCCCATTGAGATCATTGATCTCTTTTTCAAGGGAGACCTGCTTGAGGATGAACATGAAAGTAAAAAGATGAGACTGTTTTTGTGCAGATGCGCAAACCTGTCAAGGTGAATCCTGACAGTCTCACCAGGATTTGGTAGAAGTAGAACCAGTCTTACCATTGGCAACACATCAGTGTCTTTGCAACGTGGTTGTAGTCTTATCGCTGTGATTCACCATTTTGAGTTGTGCAATAACGAATGGTTAATGTCAAGCAACTATTTACCTAAACATACTGAAACATCCCAAATGAAAAGAAGAGCTGTATAGTATTTCAAATTGTAGCTTGTTTTGGTTATATTAATTAAATATGAATGGCCAATCATAGCTTTTTTAAGAAAGCATAGGGCAAGTGTCAGTAGCAGCCCAAAAAACCCAGAACAAAAGCAAACAAACGATTTAAGTTGCTGAATAAATAGCGACTAATACCACTTATGGGAATATAGCCCACTGTGATTTCACTTGAAAATCCAACAGGTGTTTGAAAGTGCTTGTATTAGGCGATGTGTTCGCCAGACCAGTGTTGTTGCTATTTTCTGAAGAGATACAAGTCTGACTGCAAACACGTCTGCTCAGCGGATGTGGTGAATTCACAATCGTAAGATCAGAACCAGTGAACTGCAGTGCCTGTGTGTGTCAATCACTTTTCTCTCCCAGTCCCTGCCCCCACTCAACCCTGTCCCAACAGCAGCGCGTGTGTGTGTGTGTGTGTGTGTGTGTGTGTGTGTGTGTGTGTGTGTGTGTGTGTGTGTGTGTGTGTGTGTGTGTGTGTGTGTGTGTGTGTGTGTGTGTGTGTGTGAAAGGCAACAGCAGACTCGTCATCTGGCCCATTTGCTGCACCTTCAGACTACGTTAAATCAGCTGTGACGGGAAGCTGTTACCGGATAGGGAGCAGCTCCTACAAATTAAAGCCTCAATTAATCATAGACTTAAACTAAAGAACTATACTTGTTAATCAGTAGGTTTATTTTTGTATTTTCCAAATCTAAACGTATTGAAATGTTAGGGTTGTAATTGGATCCTTAATTAATATATTGTATTTCACACAGTGAAGTTGTTAAACTCATACCACTCACAGAGATACAACTCAAATTGTCCTATCTCCAACGCGTTTCTTAAATAGATATCTTACGCTAAACATATTTTCTTTAATTATTAATATAACTGCTAGCTACTACTTGAGAACTTATAATAATTAGACTATTTGTGCTTCCTACTTTTGATGCTAATTTGTTATAGCTATTTATCTTGTAGGACCAATCAAATACAAATTGACAATATTCAGTAGCAATTCAAATCCCCCCTTCTTTTCAACCATCCTTGTTTCAGCCATGATAAACCCGTTTGGTAAATGTTAGTGCGGATTTTATTGTGAAAGTCACAACCGGAAGCTCATCGTTTTTTCCAGCCGCGTGCCTTGACAGATAATCGCGCGCAGGACAGATTGGCTGGTTAAAGTCCTCCTTCGTCTCTTCTAACCACTCCCTTGAGCTGTCGACAGAGCCACCCTTCACTTACCGAAGAAACCATTCCCAAGTGTGTTTGTTAACTCGGCAGAAAAACTTATAAAACAGGTCAATATATTTACCGATACTGGTAACCGGTCAAAGTTTTGTCGCTCGGAAACCACTTGTAACTTTTTCAACTCGGACCTGCACGGAGACAGCATGGTGTTAAAATCGGAAGACGGCGTAGGTGAGTGAAGCAGCCAGGAAATACATATGTATCGTCTGAATGTCTTTGAAATGTCTTTACATGATGTGTTTAGATATATGTGTATGGGAAGTTTAAGCTTTGTTTACGGGTGAAATGTTTAAGGGAAACCTCAGGAACCAAATGTGTGAAGTGGGTGCTGGATCGTTTGGCCTTGTTGACAGTGTTTACTGCTCCATTCTGCATTGTGTTGTGGGTTTCTAAACGTGGGCAGCATCTATAAAAACACAAATTATATAATATTATATAATTCACAGTCAGGTATAGTGTCTGTATGCAAAATGCTATTAAAACAAATTCACAAAAACATCATAAAACACACAAAAAGGCAAATTTGCAAATTGCTATTAATACATGGTCACAGTCTGTTTGTTAAAGATACAGTAAGAAATATATATATTGTAGGTTTTAATATGTGCACTGTGGGTGTTATTTTTTAACCACATGTATAAACACTTCAGTAACTCTTTTGGCCCCTAACGCACAACACATTGGTAAGTGACTGCTGGTCTGTAAGCAGCAACAGGTGTGAGAACAGACAGTAACTCCTTCCTATGGCAGAAATCACTGACATTCAAAACATTTAATTTCATCTTTAACATTATCCTAGTTCAAATAGTTATGTTATCCTCACATCCCCATTCCAACAGATGTTTAAACGTAATAAAAAGCATAGTTATAATGCCAGTACTATATAGTAATAAAGGAGTGAGCAGCCCTTTTGAACACAAACCCTTTGTTGCTGAGCCTGATGCCTTCATCTCTGTGGTTGGCCTGCCAGAATTAATTAGCACCCCCGCCCGTATTAATCGTGTTAGAGAACAGTGAACATCTGAGCGACTGATCCTGTTATATGCCGCTGCTCCTTTGTTCTGCTGACGGAGAGGCAGAACTTCCACACTCTTTGCTTCTGTTTCCAGGGATGAGACGGGGGAACAGTCGATTCTCTTCGAGTCCATTTGTGTCTGCCACTTAGGGGTGGGTGGTCTGGGAAGTTGGAGTAGTTGTCACTAATGGTTCCCTGGAGCTGAGAGATCTAATGGGGCTCGCCAGAACAATGCCCTGCCTGGCACTAATGCCCCGGTGGTTTGATAATCGCCATCCTCTCCCCATAATCATATTTGAGCTTTCTTTCCAGCTTCGAGTGGACCTCCTAACCTCTCAGGCACAATTACAGCTATAATGTAATTGGACAAATGTGTTTACTATGGTGCAGTGAGGTGTTGGCCTTGGTATCTCAGCAGAACATAGTACGCTTCATTGCTGAAATATTTAGGGCAGTGCCACCAGTCAATTAAAGAGGCAGACAAATAATAGCTCCGTTTTTAAACCACAGTAATGTTTGGTTATATGTGGGATGGGGATCAATAAGTCTTTTCATTGTCTTTTTATTGTTCTATATGCATTAAAAATTCATTAGATGTATTAATTAATGACAGAGTTCAACATGGGAACAAATATGAATGGTCTTTCATAGCTTGTTTAAGAAAGCAAAGGGCAATTAAAAAACCAGACCAAAAGCAAAACATCTAAAATAATTTTAAAAAAAGTCTGAATTTTGAAATAATCGAAGTTGTCGTTTTTTACATTAAATTAAAAAAAGACTTAGCCACACACTCTCCTATTCTAAACTTCATTGATTAAAAGAAACACAATGAATTGCCTTATTCTCTGTACTTGTATTAGTTGTTTAAGACATTTATTAAGAACACATTCTAGAGGATTGCTAGATCAAGGAAGTTGTAAAAAGGAAATCTATTTGACCGTGACGGATCTGGAAGCTTGTGTTTCTTTATTTTCTGACACATTATACTTAAACATTGAATGAATGTATTCTCTGAAGTTACTGCTCTCTCAAACGGTGCTGCCTGTCAGGATAACGAGAGGACCTGCGTGGGAAACTTGTTTCTCTGACATTTGCTGTAAACACGGTTTATTTGTTTTCCTAAACGTGTCTTTAAACCGGTCTGTGAGAAGCCATATCCTCTGTGTTCCACAAATGTATCAAACAATCCTCAACTTTTAAATGTGTGAGGGGACGCTGTCTGAAGTGTGTGCCAGCCCCGCTGCATCCAGGCTTCATTTATTTTATAATAATATACTCATTTTTCTCACATTTCACCAGAACTGTTTTCACGTTTTCCTCCTGTCTCGCACATTTGAGCCTGCAGTACATTTTGTTGTCTTTTCTCCTGAGCTGATGAAGTTGGTTTGCAGCAGGTAGAGACATGCCTGCATTCATTTTACAGGCCTCTATGATCAGTCCCGTTGACAGGGCATAGAAATGTAAAATGGCGCTTGGCAGGAACTCCATAGACACCGCATTTTAAACTGTGCTGATTTGACTACCAATCACAGCTGTGGTGCATTCAGGGCCTGGTCACAGTCTGGTTGTGCGGGCGTAGCCTGCTCAGCAATATTTGTGTATGATTTGTCTGAGCTGCAGGAAAGAATAAAAACTGCAAGCATTTCCTGATGTTCTTTTAGAATAGCTTATCACGTCTTTTGTTAATTTACAAATGATTGAGGATACTATATGTTTTGTGTGTTTAACTTTAGACAAAGAGCCAAACAATGCATGCTGAGTTGAATAGCTGCTTTGGTGGGGTCATGTTGTTATTTGTGCACTGTTTGAACTGTCATGCCACCATGTTGTGATGGAGCGGGTGAATTCAAGTATTGCAGGATGGCTATTTTGTTACATTTTCCACAGGATGTGTGGGTTTAGCGTCAGCTTTCACTCCTCCCCTGAACGTTGAGAAGAGCTAACAAACAGGAAGTAGAGAGGTTGTCAATATGCTCGACAGGAAATGAAATCCCACAGGTTGTGTGTGGGCTTACATTTACACTGCCTTATGACAGAGAAAGCCACGCAGGGACAGAAATAAGAAGAGAGGAAAACACGGCTGGCTCTTCCAGCTTTCCCATCATGTGTTTTCTGGATGTGTGTGTTTTACTGGCAAGAGAGGATGTTGATAGTAGTTCAGCCCCGATAAGAATCAAGGCCAGCAGCATTGGAGGACAAAGGCATGCATTGTGGGTCGAAATAGCACTTCCGCTTTTGAGGAAAAACATTGAGAAGCGTCCACATTGGCCTAACCAAACAATTCATGTTGATAAATGCCAATAAAACAGAATGGAGATGATTTAAGAAAGCTGATCTCTTGTGTTCATAGTGATGGATTGTGTGCGTGAAGCTGCAGGATGTGTATGCTGCGGACTCGTCTGTATGCTTTACACTGAAGCTGTGTGTGGTGGCAGACCTCGCTATACGTTCTCCAGCCACATCCTCTGCTCCCTGCATTCCTTCACTGAAGCTTTAACACAGCCAGCAGACTGAGAGCTGTTTCTGGGATATTAAGGTCCTTTGGGGGATCAACAGTCATTTGAATCCCGTTACTCGATAGCGAGGCATACACCTGACCCCACTCATGTACAACACAACAATTACAGGGTGTTTTTTGTGGAAGAGACAAGGCGAGGGGCGGTTTTAACTGGGCAGTGCAGTGGCTCCCAACCTCAGGGTAAATCTACAGGCTCATCACAACTCATTTTTTAAACAGTAATGAGAACTAATGTAGTGAATATAGGTGTTTATTTATTTTCTTGCTTACATATCTACTTTACTCTGTGGTTTCGAGGTAACTCAAAGACAAAGTGCCTGATCTTAAGATAAGAAGTACTTTATTGATCCCAATTTGGGAGATCTGTGTGTTGTAGCCACATAAAAAGACATTAGAGAAATGAAAAGACTAGAAATAAACAATCCAAATCTTGATCTGCAGGTTTATTTTATTCAGGTTTTTAATAACGATACTGATAGTCATAGCATGATCAAGTGAACGTGTTTTCCTTCTGGCATTTCAACATGAGTCGTGTAATCCAGGATATAAATCACCACTCCGTGTCAGAGCCGGCTGTAACCTGCAACACATGGGTCCCATACTGACAGCAGTGAGAGCAGCTGTGTCACTGGGCCTGCAGAGGGCAGCCGGCTCAGCAGAGGGCTCCAGGTTGACTCATAAAGATATGCAGACGTGAGGGAAGCTCTCACATCTGCTCTGTGATGCAGACGCTCCCGGGGCAAGTCAACACTCATGCTGTACCAACACGACGAGGAGGAATGCTGTGCAATCTTTGGGCATGAATCATTTGGGATAATGCCAGTGGTGGGATTTACTAGAGTACATTTACTCAAGTATTGCACTGAAGTACAATTTTGAGGTATTGAGTATTTTAATGATATGCTACTTTATTGTTTTACCTCACTTCAAGCCAATATCGTTCTTTTTTATTTCACTACATTTATCTGATCGTTTATGTTACTTTTTACTTTTTACTTTTTACTTTACAGATTCAGATTTTTTAACACAAATAAAAAGTTATCTTCAGGACAGACTCTATTGTTAAACTGGGGTTTGGAGGTCATGATGATGGCGTGACTCATCGGGAGAGAAGACCTGGCTCAAAAGTGCTGACTCATACCAACAGCTCATAACTACCTCACTGTGGTAACCGGATGTGTCTGGAGAAAAAGATAGACTTCCTAAAAATACTGCTCCCCGTCTTATTCAGTACGTTTTTCTTTCTTGGTTTTTCTTGACATGTTGGATCTGAAGTTACTGAAAAACTATTTATAATCTTTGGTAGAAATGTGACTTTTTACTAAACTTTTCTTCTTGGAAATGTACCCTGTTTTTGATCTGGGGCAGACCTTATTATTACATTGTTTTGCTGCTAACTATAATGTTTAATAACATGTAATGAATTCATTACATTTTATTAGAGCGCTTTTCCAGGTGCTCAAAGCGCTTTACATGACATATCACACTATGGACAATACCCACTATGAGTCATATCCCTTTTTATAAATACCTTCTAAAACACTGTTTGTGAATGTTTAACATTTGTGTATTGTAATTATTTTATTAGGACTGGGTGTCAACCACCAGTATCGTACCAAGGAAGTGGTGTTATCAATTCTAATACCACCAACTAAGACAGACCAAAATGTTTCAAATAGTCCACAACACCATCTCAATGTGACAATCCTGATTAATCACACATCTGACTAATAACAGCTCTCTGTATTTAAAGACACGTGGGCATTAGCATATAGACTTTCTTTATATTGCCCTGTGAGCAGGAGGCAGGGAAGGGAATGACCACTGGGTGGAGCCTCTATGTTAATGGTAGTGACAGCAAAAAAGAGAAAGGGAGGCAGTGAGTAAGACTTCCTAAATGGACTGTGTCAGTGTGCTGAGAGCATGCTGGGAGCTGATAGCAGAGCGGTACAGTTGAGGAAAGCCGGCAGTGTCTCTCTGTGACTGGAGGAGCAGGCTCCTTCTCTCCGCCTGTCATGTGGACTTCTGGCCCGCCTGCGTTACGCCACAGGAGCTGACAGAAAAGAGGACTTTTTTATATCAAGGAACAGAGATAAGGTGATAGAGAAGGAAGAAGAGCTCTCTGGAAAGACACATCATTTGCTCTTTGGAGGACTCTCGTACAGGTTAGCACTTACATTTGTTTGCCGTCATGTGTTTTTGAAGTTGTTCTTGTATTGTTTTTCACTCTGTTTGTAGAGCCTGTTATTTCTGGTCCTTTGATGTCATTTTAGACTTTGGTCAGTTTTCATTGATTCTGTCCAACCACAGCCATGCTTTGATTACATCTGTGAAGTTGGGGTTATAGTGTGCTGTCCACATAAAAAGCAGCTAGGATGAATCATTTAAAGTGCTAGGGGTTTGTCTGCTGTCCTGTCATTCTCCACCCTGGTTTGTTGTGTTGTGGTTAAGCCTAGTGGATTGAACTCCACTCAATGACACTTAAGATGAATGAGAGCTGATACAGCCAATGACTGAGCAGTGTGGTCAGGTTGAGGATCGCTGTTTGTATTGCTGTTGATGGTTTGATTTTCCAACAATAAAGGTAACATAAGAGGCAAGGTATTTATGACCACATGTCAGACGGTGAATTCACTTACTGTAACTAATTTTCTCAGTGCCACAAAAGAAAGCTGGGATGACCAATAAATAAATATCAGGGCAACGTTTAAAGCCAAGGATGCTTCAGCCACCGACAGTCCCCTGCCTGGGCCTTGTTGAGGAATTCCATCAGAGGCCACTTTCAGACACAAAGGGAAATCTGTGATCGTCCCACTATCTCTGTGTTCTCCTGCCACTTGCCGTCCCACGCCTCCCCGGCCAAACACTGGACTTGTTCTCCTGGTATCTCCCCTCTCTCAGTCTCTCCTCACATCCTCCTACCCTCACACCAGGTCAGGTTGGATGCTTTGTGGCTTTCTGATCCATACCTGGTGGTCCAGTTTGGTAGAAAGTGATCTGAAGGTCAGAGGTGAACATGTTCTATCGGGCCGGTGCCCATATTCAGGACTGGCATTCCTTCACAGCCCATGCAAGGCTTTGTTGCAAGCTGTCTGGTTCAGAAGATGAAGGTGTATTTGTGTGTCTGCGTCTGTGTGTATGTGGTTTCAAATATATATATATATGAGGGATAGTCCCCTTGGGGTTTACTGTAGTAATGAGATTCAGTCTCGGATCAGCGGATGAGACGTTCTGAATCGCCCTTTGTTGTTCATACAGCAGAAAAGATCAGAAAGGTTTTTTAGACCCCGGTTTACCCGTGTGTTTGTGCCTATCCCAGCTCACATTATTGATTGTTTGTGTGCGTGTTATTTGTACTGAACGCATTAAAACTCATCGTGAAGTGGACTGTTTCTTGTTACAGCTTGTGCTCTCATTGGTTTTGGCTAAGGGTCGATTGATTGGAGCCTACAGGGACCTCGGTGGGGTGAAGGGCGTATTTGGCAGTTTTAAAGGAACAGGGGGAGGGGGATGTATTAAACTGATTAGATTGGCTAGAAAACTCAAAGAAAGTCGGGGATAAAGATGGAGTAGATGAGAGGAAGAAGACTAAGGCTAATCGAGCCTAATTAAAAGATTTTGAGGAGACACAGAACGGATGGAGAGAGAAACTACAAAGTCATTCATCTGCCTTGATTAGTGCGTCCACTTCATCAACATGAAGTGATGTCATTATGGACAGACACGTGGCTGCAGAAATAGATGTGTATATCTTTGCATATTCCTTCATACATAGATCACAGGCACCATAGACACATTCACTGATGTCTCCATCTGGTTCAGTAGATATAGACAGAATAGATCCGGTGTCACACTAAACTGTGGAGCACATGTATATATTATTAAGTCCACCTAAGTGTGCATCTTGTGACCCCGTCCAGTTACTGTGTCACTAGGGGCAACTAGGCGATGATTTGTGTCGTTTTGAGCTGAGAGGATCTCCCTAAATTGGGTCACATCTGCAGGGAGGGTGGGCGGAGGGGCTGAGATATTCTACAAGCACTTAAGAATTTAATTTCCTTATTTTCCAAGGAGAGTTCTTCAGTGATCTGGGTGGAAATGAGACGTCTGCCTCTTCTGCCTTGATGGAAATCAGGATGTGTATTAGTGGGCTCCGCCGCTGTGGGAGAGGGAGCTATAATTGGTAACTCCCTTGATGTCAGCTCCCTGGTGCTCTCCGCTGACCCAGCCCTCACTAAAAACGACTTTGCCAATCTAGGAACTCTGCAGATGCTTAGAAGCCAAAAATAAGGACATACCCGGTCAAACGGTTGAATGTTTTTTTAAATAAAGCGCCTTAGGGATTTAGCAACGGTAAAACATGATGTTTCGCGCGAACAGTTTGTGTAAAACAAAATGTTTTAGTAAGGGATGGCCAACTTCAAGGGGACCTATCATGCAAAATGCACTTTTTGATGTCTTTTATACATGAATGTGTCCCCGGTGTGTCAGGGAACTCACGCAGCGTCAGAAAATAAAACCCTCTCTCTTTTCCTCCGTACCCAAATCTCTACAAACGGGGCTACAACGGAGCTGATCCAGATTTGCGTCCGATATGACGTAATATCGGAAATGTAGGCTGGCTTTATACCCACGGCCCTATCAGAAACGTTGCTATCAGAAACAATGCCCGACTGCTTTGGACATAATATGGTCGTTGCATGTTTACATTAGCATCGCTAACACTCAGAGCTAACCTGTACTGCACAGAGCATGTGTGTGAAGAAGCAGGAAATAAAAAGGAACTCACCTTGTGGTATAACCGGCAAGAGAGAAAGCCTTTGAGCTCCAGACTGTTTCAGAAAGAATCCTTGATAATCCATGATATGGCGTTTCATCACGGCAGTATTTAGTTCAGACAGTAGCTGCCGGGTCCCGCATGAGCTCAGCCCCCTCCTTTTTTCTTTTTTATCAATTCTTCTTTTTTCTTTTTTTTAAAGCTTTATACCCAAAATCAGCACTTTTCAAACAGGAAGTGAAATAGGGATATGAGGCATGGCTAGAATGGGTGATCTGTTTGGTATTTTGAGCAAAACACTTCAGAGACATGTTCTTTTATATATTTTCATATATCTGAGACCTATGCTATTGCCTAAAAATAGCATGATAGGTGCACTTTAAGGGAATTTAAGGGAACATAATGAGTGTAATGAGTAATACATTAATTTTATTCAGCACTCTGTAGTAATGAGGGACACTGCACTCACAATATACTGTCCCAGATTTGGCAAAAGGACACACAAATAATTTCACACCGCCTTGGTGTTATGAAGTTCTTTAATCGACAGTTAATGTATAACATTTCTTTAAAGCCTAATGTTTAGCTGTTATTTCAGTATCATTTTCTTTTATGATTGCCGTACCTTGTTTGCCAACACAGACGATGGGTGCTTTCCAAACACGTTTTCACTGATGTAATGGATTCATTCTGAATATCAGCGCGGACAGTACCAGTCAGATGGTGTTATTGTTGAATGTTGGAACAAAAAGCAAGTTGTTTTGTGCACTGCCAGGCACAGGGTGAGAAGCACTGTTTTGATCAGGGCGTTGGTGTATGTGTGTGTGGGTGTTATGCATGTATATCAGTGAATGTGACTGTACCCTGTTCTATGTGCACGACTTAACTTCTTGTACGCACGCCTCTGTGTGCATGTGATTTCCTAGAATGACCTTTCTGAGCAGCCCGAGTGAAGATGTGGGCGGCCCGTGTTTCTCTTTCAGACCGTTGAAGTCACCACATACAGGTTTTCCCCAGTTCGGATTAGAGGGGCTCCTAAATTGACGTATAGACAGAGCGGATGAGTAGGGATACATTTTGTAAACATGAAGGTAAAAATGCCACATTTCCTCTTATCGTCCTCTCACCGAGTTGTCAATACATGGATCCTAATCTCGATAAAAGAGGATCAGCTTTCACTGGATTTGTGGTACAGAAACCGATTTAAAGCCATCACTCTTTCTATACCTCTTCAATTCCTGTCTGTCCTGTTGAAGGCGTCTTTCATTGACATTACCAGTAGGGCTGTGCAATTAATCGTATTTTAATCTCAATTACGATTTTGGCTTGCAACAATTACGAAAACAATGTAATCGAAATAAAACGATATTTTGTATTGATTTTTCAGTTGAATTATACTTAAAGTTCAGGGTAATCAACTGTTAAAAACATATTGTACACATTTTTTTTTTTAAATAAATGGATGTTTTTAAAGTAAATGGATATCGTTTTTTATAATCGTGATATCAATTATTGACCAAATTAATCGTGATTTGGGCCATAATCGCACAGCCCTAATTACCAGTACAGAGGATGGCAGAATGACAGCCAGCAGCGTTCCCAGACAGAAGAAAAACAAGCAGCATTGACATACGTGGACGGGCTCCCCCCCTCATCAGCTGGTTTCAGGAAAATGACACCCACTTGGTGCCCACCTCAGGAACATGCGTTGGTGGGGCCTTTCCTTTCCCTGATGTGGTCTTGATCCTTTCTGCTGAAGTTAGAAAGGCAGTGACACGTGTACCTCATTGGCTGCTTGAGTAAGTCTGGTTGTGTGGCTGACAACAGATGACATGTGGGGTGGTAGGTTGGACCAAGGCTTCATCCTCAGTCTGCCCGGCTCATGGGCTAAGATACCGATTTGAAGAAGGTCCTTGTTTGTGCTCTTGAGACAGAGATGGTTTCCTCAAATGATAACGTTCCTTTGCTCAGTTTCTTTTAATTGATAGTCCTTTTCTGACGTTCTTCTGTCCTGTCTCCTTCACTTTGTGGCCCTACTTTAAACCAGGAATGGTGTGGTTTGGTTGGTTCCCAATTTCTTCTGCATTTAAGCACTTTGAATTGCCTTGTGTTGAAAAGTGCTATATAAATAAACTTGCCTTGCATCCACCAGTCGTCCCACCAGTCGTCCCACCTGACATCATACTGTACTTCCAGAAGAAGGAAAAAACGGCCTGCTTTAAGCTTGTCCTCCCCATCGCTCTGATAAACTCGCAGCCCGCTCTGCATTTACTCAGCGTGACATTTACTGACCCAGTCAAACTTAGACAGGGTCAATAAATACTGGTAGAACACATACTTAAACCTGTCAGCACTTGGCTTTGCATCTGTGTGTGTGTGCGTCTGTATCGAAAACATTCAAGTCTTCTCCAACGTTAGCTGCAATTGAGGGAACTGTCTAACCTAAAACAAAGGTCATCCAAGTGCTTGTCCGATGTCAGCTTAATTTGTAAGTGAGAACAGTTTTGTTTCCATGGATACCATGAACATTAGGGCTGGTTTGCCAGGGAGAGTGTAGGCTGTGAGGTACAGTATGATATGCGTGTGGACGGCCATGCTCCCCCAGCTCTCTGAAAAAAGACGGGAAGACAGCATGGCTTTGTTTTGGGGATCCTTATCAGCCCCACTCTAAGGCTCTTGCTTTGGACTTCTCTTGTCTGTATCCCCGTGTTAAATATAAGTAGACATTCCATTTATGTCATGGGTATTAGCCTCAATATGTTAAGGTGAGCATACCTTCTGTTATTCAAATAATTGCTTCCCATTATGCACATCTTTTTTTCTCTAGGATAACTTTTATTGAGGATTCTAAGCTTGGATTAATTGTTCTTTAAGGGAAAATTAAAAAAGATATGTTTTGCTGTAAAGTTGTGTCAAAGCACACTGAGCTTATACTTTCCGGATGGTTTGCCTCGTCCTTGTTTTATTGATTGCTGCGCCAGATTTTGTTGAGAGTTTACCCTTCATTTCACTGACCTCTCACTGCAGGTACACTGCGTCAATGTTAACGATGCGTTGTGGTTTTATTTGGATGATGTACTCTACGGTAGAGGAAAGGATAACGTTGTAGAAAGAGGGAGGTTTCTCTCAGGTCATCGTTGGTATAGAAGGTTATGAAATGATGAGTAATCTGAAACCCTGTGTTGAAGATTCCTCTGGACTCAGCTTTCATTACTCTATAACAATTACCTTGTTAACCGTTTGCAGAGATCCACAGTCAACCTTCGCCTCGACCCCTTTAACCCTTTGAACCCTGCTAGTGAGGTAATGAGAGGGCACATGAGGGGGCTCATGCTTAGGAACTGGGGGAATGAGAGACAGTCATGACAGTGTCAAAAAGACACTGAAAAGAGTTTGTCGCTAAGGATCTTTTGTTTTGTGAAATAATGTTGCAGTATCTACAAAAACACATGGTTTGGTTCTCTAACCTTAGAGGGGGCAGACTTTATTATTTTGCAGGAAGGAACTTAGTTGAACTTTAAAAAAAACATTGTTATTACAAGTTGATTATTAATGCATTTCTTCAGCAGGTGAAAACAAGCTTGAAGGTATTTCAAATACTCGTAGCAATACATAGAGTTGCAATTTAACATTGTCCTCTCGCCTTTTTTTAAGAGACTTAAGTTTGATATTCTGAAATAGTACGGCGAAATGTCTTCAAACGCAGGGCTACAATAAAAAAAAAAAGCAGAGGTTGTGCTTAGATTGCTGTTACAGTTACGCTGCTGGTGTCGCTTTATGCTAGTAGGGCAGGTTGTCCATCCATCAGGACACAGTGCTCGCCCCTCAGTACTCAGCAGAGCTTATTATAGCAGCCTACAGTGTGAGTGACAGCAGCTCTGAGACCTGTCACATATGTGCTTCTCTGGGGCTCAGTGCTGCCTGGCTGACCTGAGCTGTTTCCTTCAGTCTGACAGTTCACACCTAAAAGGTCTGATCCTCTTCAGAGTGCACCTTGCTGCTGAACACTTGATTTACTGTGTAGATGTTTCATACGCTGAGTGTTCCTCTCCTCTTAGGTACAGATACAGTATCTGCTACTGCTGAGGAACAGCTTATATGGCTATCATTGAAACAGCCAGACTCCACAAACGTTGCCATGTCACCCTCTGATATCAAGGAGAATTATAAAGCATTTCTGTGCACTGAGATAGGCTCAGGGACACGCCTCATGAGACACATACGCATAGAGAAGGTGCATTATATTTGGGCGACTGTCCTAACCCTTCATCCTCTCTCCTCCCTCCCCAGTGCCGGACGACCTCACCCCCGAGGAGCAGCAGGAGCTGGAGAATATCCGCCGGCGCAAGCAGGAGCTGCTGGAGGACATTCAGGTAATACTGGAATAACATACTGGGGGTTTTGTTATGATTATGTGCACAAATTGCTCTGAAACAGTAAATGGGCTTACAACTCATGAGCTCTGGTTTGACTGCAGAAAATGTTAACCTTAAGCCTTTTTACTCTCGTTAGGTGTATTGTTCAGATATACATTTACTTGTCTCAGTACAAAAAAGTGTCACGACAACAAATACTATTCAAGTTGGCTGAAAATACTTAATCTGATTGGACTAAATATCACTTAATATCACAGTTGGTATAATCTTAATAGAATAATTCAGTCAACCGCCCATCAAAAGGACCAGTCTTGAGATTTAGGGGCTCAAGGGGAAAGGGGATTTCATTTTCAAGCTAACAATGTCCAGACATTTGGCATCCTTCCACTGCCTTCAGATACAACTGGGACTCCTCTGTTTTTGGTTAAACATTTATCTTCCAGCCAGTTGTACAAATGTTCCTTTTGCAAGGAATCCATTTAAAACATTTCAACCCGAGTGGAATGTGAGGTATTTCCTGCCAAGGGCTCACTTCCTTAGCTAACCATTTCTTACTGTTTAGCCGTTTGTGTTTTTATGGATGCACCGTGTAAACAAATACCTCTTTTTATGGATACAAGCTATCTCTTTGTGATGTTTTCATTGAAATGTGTTTTTGAATAAAAAACAAGATAAACACACAGATGAAAAAGGGATCAGGCTCTCAATAGGAACATGCTCATGCAGCCAGTCAAATATCCTTCGTGTACTTTCCTATTTCCAAAGAGAGCCAGGATTCAAAGCAGCTTGGCCGAATTTCCCTAAAGTGGTTTGTTTGATTCCTGGCCTCGGCCTGAGATAATATTTTGATCCTGCCTCGGAGAAGAGCTGCTTGTTGAAGCGAGCTGCTCAGATCAGACCTGTCACTCAGTAACCAGCTCTGTAAGCAATGGATACTCAGGGGTGACCGTAACGTCCTGCTGAGTAGAGTTGGCCTCCAGACGTCCCGGTGGCCCCCTCACCTTCCCCTGGCCCTGACCGACAAACACTACAGGCATGATCCGACACCCTCTCTTTTATGAGCCCCCATCCCTGCCCCTCCCACCCTCTCTGGCCACCACTGCTCTCCTTTCCTCTCCTCTCATTCCTTGTAGTCTGCACACTGACCCCTCTTCTCCTCCTCCTGGACTCCCACATGTCAAGGCCCCCCCGAACACAAACACCCACTTTCCCGTATGAGCACAGCCTTTGTTTGTGGAGGCAAGCATCTGAGGAATGTGTTAGAATTGCGCAGGCCTTCAAAACACAGATGTTCCCTTTGTGGTTTGGCCTATGGTGAGTTGGTATTATGGATGAGGAATTATAAACTAATGCCGCAGCTGGATTTGAATGGGGAGGCTCCATGATTGTAACCTTTTAGTCGCAGCCTCTCTTGATAAAGGGTAAGCTCTATCTGTATACAGGACTCCTCTCATGCTACAGTCTATTATTCCACACTTTCATCAAGCTGACATCACCCTGCGGCAGCCTGGCACCAGCCGTCCTGGCCTGATCGACTAAACCTGAGACCATTAATCTCTAAAACGCTACACAAAATACAATCCATTTTTACGCCATCTCACTCCATTTGTATTGCGGTTATCCCTGAATGTTTTCTGCCTAATCGAATCCCCGATGAGAGGATTGCTTGGAGAGAGCGCACACACGCAAACACGTGTGTCTAAATGAGATTAACTGTAGACAGTTGATATCAGCTTTTTGTTTAAGAGAACTAAGGAGAGCTGGCAGGGCACCAGTGTGTGATGCTTCAGCTCATCAGGAGCCTAAGATGCTCTCTTTGTTGAGCTGATGGTTTCCGATGTGAGTGTTTATGAGATAAAAGGCCGGATGTGTTCAAAGGCCACCTGGCTTATAGACAAACAGGTGATTCAGAGATGATGGCCTCTCCCTCGGCACTGTTTAATAGAGACAGACAAATACTTTGCATGTTGTTTGTGTTTGTCACACACTTCTCCTGGGTCAGGGAAATTAGCTGGCACATGATGAATGACATTTTAAGTCTAAAGTTGTTTTCTCTTCTCTGCAGCGGCTGAAGGATGAGATAGCAGAAGTGACAAGTGAGATCGAGAACCTGGGTTCCACTGAGGAGAGGTAAGAATAAAAGGGTCCGCCCCTTCTCCCCCCCTCCCCCCTTCGCACACAATCTCCCTCTGTGTCGCCTATATTGGCTTGTTGTTTGCCTTCTATTAACTTAGCAAATGAAGCTATGAATGTTTGATGGGCAGGTCTGGTGATCTGGTCACACCAAAATGGCTCCAAAAATTGGCAATGCTGCTTTTAAGGCAGTTTTAATGTTTCATCAGGCGCACCCCCATTATGAGAGGCCTCAGTGAATAATGCAGTGGGTGTACGGGCAGAGGCAGACAATGGACCGTCCCAGGGGAGGGAGGCTTGATGTTTGGACTACTCAAGTGGATAGGGATCCCATCAACTACCGAATTATCTTTCTTGGATATAAAACCCATTAAGGTTTACTGCACTTTCTTACGATCAAAGTTTCCTTCAATCCATTTTTGAAGGAAGTGCATTGTAGTCTGGGTTGCCTCTGTTCAGTTGAATGTCAGACTTTGGCAGTATATAGCCCAAGGAATGCTGCTGTGAGTGAATCAGTGGGAAGAAGAAGTGGCGACCTCTCACCGGCTGGAGATGGAGATGTAACCATGGTAACAGCGGACTCTTTGAGTGTACTTTGACCCCTGAATTACTCCAGGCATGGGAAATGAGACGTTCCCATATGCATGATGTTAAACGCCTTTATCAAGGCTTTGTCATCACAATGGAGTGGGAGGACAGGCCAGTCTCCGCCAAACAAATGAAAAATGTTTATTTGAAAGACACTTTTAGGAAGTGAAGCAAATACATTTAGTGTTACTGGCCGAGCCTTGTGAAATCCATTTGTTGGATTCGCATACCAAAAGATCTAAATGTATTCCGCTCAGGGTAATGGTTCTTTTTTTTTTTTAAATGACCAGAAATCACTAGATTTAACTTCTCAAACAAGAACATTGTCTTAGACCTTCTGTGGTATTGTATTGAATATATTTGGGTTTTGGTTGGTTTGGTGTAGTTTCCAACAAGGTGATATTTCAGAATTATTGATAATTAAAGTAGTTTAGTTTGAAGCCCTTCCTATATACCAGAGTTTGTTTGTATACAACATAAAGTCGAACTTAAAAACAACCTACAAACTAACCTACAAACAACCTACACTCTTGTGTTCCAGGAAAAATATGCAGAGGAATAAACAGGTGGCCATGGGCCGTAAGAAATTCAACATGGACCCCAAAAAGGTAGGTTGAAGAAACTGTCGGGATTCTTCCGAAATGTGATTTGGTTCCACATGCTCTGATGAACAGGAAGTAACCTGGGGGCCCTCTCTCTTTCTCAGGGGATCCAGTTCCTGATTGAGAACGACTTGCTGAAGAACACCAGCGACGACATTGCTCAATTCCTCTACAAAGGCGAGGGCCTCAACAAAACAGCCATCGGAGATTATCTCGGAGAGAGGTGAGGATGAAGACTGATCTTTATTTTCCACTATCTAACCATCTTCCACTCACACTCTATCATGACTCACCAGCACCCATCCATGTGGTTGATAAAAGCCTTGAATGGCGAGTGCATATTTTCCGTCTTGCTGTGTTTCCTCTTGGTCAGGAACACACCCTTCCTTTCCAGTTTACTGGAACCACATTTATCCTCGAGATGTTTGTTACTCCATCTGTCTTTGATTATCTTACTCATTCATATAACACGATAAAGAAACTTGACAACGCACGTGTTGAAAGACACTCCAGACCGTCCCTGTTGGAGTGAAAACATAACAGTTATGGCCAGCACACGCTGCTCAGGGACTACAGGGCTGGCAGAGTTACAGTCAGGGTGTGGTCTCTGAGGTCAGACCAGGAAATGGAGCTCAGGCTGTAGATGGACGCTCTAAGTATGATTGTTATCACCTCTCCAAGTGTTTCTGATTCTACAAAGAGAGGCTGAAACGGCGTGAGAGCCTTGAGACACGATTGATCACTCGTCCACTGGGAACAGTAGTGGCTGGATAAGACTCTGTCAGCGAGAGCTCCTCAGAGCCTTCCCATGATCCCACAGGGAAGATCATTTACTCTGAAGGGCCTGAAGGTCAGGCATGAAGTCATGATCGAGATTAGATGATAAATGAGAGGGAGGTGGCGGGTGTTTTCCCTTTCCTATTATATTTGATGGAATAATGCAGAATACAACAGACCTCAAGCCTTTAGTATGAGAGTCTAGTGTTTCCCCTACCATTGTCTTGGAGGGGCGCTGCACCCCGCCAACGGAGCCCCGCGCCCCCCCTGAAGTTCAAGGTGTTTATAAAAAAAAAATATATATATATATAGCACCAAATTGCAAATAATCTATAACTACTGTCACTTTTCACATTGAACATGTGCTCTTTTATTAAATAAACTAAACACTTTCATTTTAAGTTGTGAGTTTAGTGTTTTTGACCCTAAGAAACACTGATGCATCTCTGCTCCAGAGGATTTAAAAAAAAAATATCATATTAGTTTCCTGTTTAAATCCCCTGAACCTGCAAACACAAACAGCTTTCTGTGCACGGATCGCTTTGCATTCGTGTGTGGGTTTTATGAGACTCCCCTGACGGTCAGCCGATTCGTACTTGTAATTTTTTCTATCTATAGCCAATCAGATGTCTCCTTCATTCTAAGCCAATCACATGAGCGCACCCCCACGAGGGTAAGATTACTTCATATACGCATTTTGCGCAGTCCGGTCAGCTCGCTAAACAGAGGGCGGAGCATCAGGTGATCATGCAGAGCAGCGTGTCTCCATCAGACTCAGCAGCTGATCTGATCTCTCTCTCGCGTCCGGTTATACTTCACTCGCGTTTATGTCCATATCGATCAGATCCAGCTCTCCTGATCGGCCTTTATAGAGAGCACCGATCAAACTATTAAGAGTGAATATCGGCCGATAATGACCGGCGGGGCTCCCCCCCGAGGTCACTGTCTAACACTGGCTTCGTAGTGTACTGATCGATTAGGCTTAGCTAACCTGTAGCTGCTCCCTCCACACTCACAACAACTTCATACAGACATAAATAAAGCAGCTGTATTCGCCATACAGGAAAAACACATTTAAAACGGTTTTGCCTGCCGTTTTTGTGTACACAAGCATTCATCAATGGTTTGGAAAGTGGCGCTGTACCTTAATAATATAACTTTAGGCTTGTATTTGCGTGCATTTCCTGTTCGGAAAGTGGCGCTGTATTGAGAGTGGAGGGTGTCCTGAGATTAGCGCCTGCAGGCAGGCTCCATGGACCTGTCAGCTCCGGACTGCGCAAAATGCGTACATGAAGCGCTACGTCATGAACGCAAGAAATCTACCCTCGTGGGGGCGCGCTCATGTGATTGGCTTAGAATTGAGGAGACATCTGATTGGCTATAGATAGAAATAATTACAAGTACGAATCGGCTGACCGTCAGGGGAGTCTCAAAAAACCCACACACGAATGCAAAGCGATCTGTGCACAGAAAGCGGTTTGTGTTTGCAGGTGCAGGGGATTTAAACGGAAAACAAATATGTGAGGATCAAAAATACACATGTAAAACTTTTTTCTGTATTTGGACTTTTATTTACATTTATATGAAACGGAATACATTTGTGTGTGCATTGAAAAACACAAGTGTGGATCCTTATGCGGATCATGAAATACAAGTGTGAATCCTTCTGTGTGTATGTGTGTATTATGAGACTGTTCTGAGACCATACATTAAAGGTCAAATGCAAAGCTTCCAAATATGCTACATTTTTATAGAAATTTTGTTTTTAAGACTGCCTGTATTTTTTATTTAATTTAAATCGAGAGAATACACCCGAAAAAAAGCTTTTTATTGATACAAAACTCGACCCAAAGCCGTACATTTCTGACATGTCATTCCCAGCAGCCTCCGCGCGCGTGACGTCATTGTGGCCAAACAGTCTCTGGGCTAAATATCCCGACTCGGCAGTCTCGTGCGCTGTTCACATGTCAGCGGTGTTTTTCGCTCATGACTGGTGCAGAAAACTCTGAATTATATCCGCGAAATCACGCAAAACATGGGTTATTGTTGTGCTTTCGGATGTACGAACGGTGCGGGATCTGGGAGAATTTTTCATTAATTTCCCCAAGACAAAATCATCTGCCGAAACTGGATTATTTTAGTGAATCGTGTTGGCTGGCAGCCGACAAAATGGAGCAAGTTGTGCTCTGACCACTTCGCGTCTGATGCATACGATGTTGATCCTGCCATCGTCAAGTCTGTTGGTGGAGAAGCATTTAAAGTACATCGGAGGCTGAAACCCGGAGCCGTTCCCTCCATATTTGAGCACAAAAAACAACCGAAAGAACGAAAGAGCCGGGCAATGCAGAAACGCCAAAGAATTGCGGTAAACACATTTTGATTTGATTTCAGAGCGCACGGAGCACAGAGCGGACAGCAGATAACGGAATTGCAGTTTTATTGCTTATAGATTATCAGAACATTTCAAAGGGGACACAGCCCCATTGGATATTAACCTATGGATTAACTACTTCATCGTTTTTATCGTTTTAATGCCATTTTAGACCAGACAAAGAGGAAGGTAAGCCTAGCTCATGTTAGTACCTAGCGCCATTTGTTTTGATGTACGTTTTTGTTGATAACCTCGCGAGTTTGTATCTTTCAGTGTTGAGGTGGGCACCGTTAGATTATGTGTCTTTACGATCATAAACAATGTGTTGGATGTGGAGCTAGGATAAGTAATAAGGGAGCTAGGAGTGATTTTCGGTGCAGTAATAGGTTAGCATTTTTCGCTCGGGGCTAATTCAGAGGCATTGTGTTTTGTTTTTTTTAAATAAATGAAAAAGATCAGTTAAATGAGTTTTTTCCCGATATATGGATATATAAATATTCATAGTTTATTAAATATTAAGGTTCCTTAGACGTCGTTTCCTGCAAATGACGCGATTTCGGGTCCGTGGGGCTAAGAGGATAACAGAGTATGTTTTATTTTTTTTTCACAACAGTTGTATTTGGATGGAATGAATACCTATAGTGATAATTCAAAGTAATAAAATGATTTTTACAGTGAAAAAGTTCAAATGGAACTGATGGTTCCCAAATTACCCAGAGGTCGCCTGGACTTTATTTTTCTAAACCTCTCTAAAAAGGTCAAATTTCACTTGTTTTGCATCAATCTTGATACAGGGTACTTATTATATGTTATAGTTTGGATTCCTAAAGCTTTTAGTCTATAGTCTACTCAGAATCAGACATGATAACGAAACTAAGTTGTACTATCGGCGGAAGCAGCTGTGAGCGATAAGCCAGGTGGAAATATGTTTGGCCACTCTGACGTCACGCGACGCCATCTTGCGGAGACGAGCGGCTGAGAAATAAATCGTCGGACTTGGTGTTGGGGGTTGAACAAAATAAATATTGCGCATTGCCAGACGCATATTATCTCCGATTTTAATACTGCAATATCTTAGATAGTGTTGTAGCTATATGATTTCGATTTTACTGGCAATTATAAAAAAATCTTTGCATTTGATATTTAATCTTCTGTATTTGTGTTTCTTGGTTATGCCGAAAAAGCCATGTTAAATGTTAACCAGTGATACAATTTGCTCTGCTTTTGTTTTTGTCCCTGTAGAGATGACTTCAATCTGGAAGTCCTTCATGCCTTTGTGGAGCTTCATGAGTTCACAGACCTGAACCTGGTTCAGGCCCTCAGGTAAGACATCATCTCCCAAGAAACGTACATCCCTCACATCTGTGATTTTCAGTGTTGTTCCTTCATGAGAGCTATTTCAGCCTTTTCACAGTGGAAGTGAGTGTTGCTGAATGCTGACTGTGTCCCCTGACAGACAGTTCCTGTGGAGTTTTCGGCTACCGGGAGAAGCTCAGAAGATCGATCGCATGATGGAGTCTTTCGCTCAGCGCTACTGCAAATGCAACCCTGGCGTTTTCCAGTCCACAGGTACAGCGTCACGCCATGAAGACAAGCTTTCAGTGCTGTCATGAAAATCCAAAGAGCTATGGATGTGTGGGCAGTGAAACAAACAACATAATGTATTCAGATTTAGGTTATTTATTCTAAGATATAGCCATCAGCAATATTAATAATAACCTATTAAAACACTTATTTTTCTTAAAGCAGATACACTTGTTTCCTCCCTGAAGCACTTCATTTTTCCATAAAGCATTGAGATCTAATGGCATGTCGACGGAACTGATATCTAAAGTGCTCACCTCAGCAGACACAACGTCTGCTGAGGTGAGCTGTGCTCTACAGCAGCATCTGGCTTTTGGGAAATAATGTCCATATCAGACAGGAGCCTGCCTCTAACATGGATGCAGATGGATGTGAATAATACATGCTCCTCAACAACCTAACAGGCCGATTAAGTGCTACTGCTGCATCAGCCTTGTGCTGGCCTCGTTGACTTTTAGTAAACACACACATTAGAGTGCACGTCCAGAAACACACATGCATACTTAACAGCCTCTCACTCCCCGCTAACGAAGCTTCGCCTATCCGCTCCTCTATGTTCCACTGTGGTCCCCTAAGTGCAGTCCTTTCAGCTCGGCTAATTTATATTTATATTTAAACATTAGACATTAAATTAGACATTGGCTGCAGTTTTATGGTAAATAGCAACCGTTTGCTCATCTCTCTCTTATAATTGTGTGTGTGTGTGTGTGTGTGTGTGTGTGTGTGTGTGTGTGTGTGTGGTGTGTGTGTGTGTGTGTGTGTGTGTGTGTGTGTGTGTGTGTGTGTGTGTGTGTGTGTGTGTGTGTGTGGTGTGTGTGGTGTGTGTGTGTGTGTGTGTGTGTGTGTGGGTGTGTGTGTGTGTGTGTGTGTGTGTGTGTGTGTGTGGGTGTGTGTGTGTGGTGTGTGTGTGGTGTGTGTGTGTGTGTGTGTGTGTGTGTGTGTGTGTGTGTGTGTTGTGTGTGTGTGTGGTGTGTGTGTGTGTGTGTGTGTGTGTGTGTGTGTGTGTGTGTGTGTGTGTGTGTGTGTGTGTGTGTGTGTGTGTGTGTGTGTGTGTGGTGTGTGTGTGTGTGTGTGTGTGTGTGTGTGTGTGTGTGTGTGTGTGTGTGTGTGTGTGTGTGTGTGTGTGTGTGTGTGTGTGTGTGTGTGTGTGTGTGTGTGTGTGTGTGTGTGTTACAGACACCTGTTACATCTTGTCATTTGCCATCATCATGCTAAACACCAGCCTCCACAACCCGAACGTGAAGGACAAGCCGGCTGTGGAACGATTCATCTCCATGAACAGAGGAATCAACGAAGGAGGAGACTTACCCGAAGACCTGCTCAGGGTCAGTATGGCTGTAACACACAGATATTGTGAATGATTCTTCCACAAGCTCTGTGTTTATACTCCACTCCCTGTGTTGTAGAATCTGTATGATAGCATCAAGAATGAGCCTTTCAAAATCCCAGAGGACGACGGAAACGACCTCACACACACTTTCTTCAACCCAGACAGAGAGGGCTGGCTGCTAAAACTGGGTGAGTGAAACTGGAAATACACGTGCACATTTATTTGGCTACACAATGTATTGCCAAGATAATGGTGTTCTCATGTATGTGTCTGCGCAGAATGATTACGTTGTGTTTTCATAAAGGCTCATATTGCACAAAGTGATAATCAATGTTTACCTTGTGTGTGTATGAGCTGGTAGACACTCGACCTGAGACATCTGAAAACATCTCTGCCCGCTTTCATGCGTTATGAATATGGCTTTGAGATCAGACAACCACATGTGGAGGCCTTTGCATTATTTACCACAGGGCATTTTCATACACTGACGTACACACACAAGCACAATGACAACTGTTATGTTAGGACATTTTTTGTGATGTGTTTTAGCTTTTTACTGCAGACATTTTAATTCAGATTTGTACCATAGTGGAAACCCTCCTCAAGCATTATTTTGAATTGTTATTATTTTTAATAATTAAATGAATTTGAATGATTCTAATTATTTTTTCTTATCCTTATTAGAGTTTAAAAGTGTTTGTGCGGTTTGATGGGTATTTTTGTCCTGACCATTTGAATTTGTTTTGACTTAAACATAGTTTTGGACACCATTGAGCTAATACATACACCTGCATTGTTACAAATGTTTCACAGGATGTCTGATGTTACTTTCACTGGTCACAATACTTCTACAAAAAGAAAAGCACAACCCTGGACCCCTGAACTCTTCATCCTCTGTTTCCTCTGAGATCTCTCTCTGTTGTACAGATTCACAATTCATTTAATTAAAGAGCGCATGAATGTTCAACATGCAATTGAATCTTTACAATGGACCTAAACTAGAAAGTGAAGAATTACTCTCTCTCCGAATTGTCAGTTTTTAATAAAACAATCAGGGGTAAATGACTGGATATAACAAACATGGAGCCAAGTGGAGGCGATATTTAATGTAGTGCTTTACAGTAGCTGTGGCATTGAGTACAACTCCCCCTTGTGGGCTGATACAACAACAGATATGTAAAATCTGTTGACCCTCAAAAAGGAAGCTGTAAAGCAGTGCATCAAAGCCTCCCTGGAACCAGATCAACAGGACTGTGGTGCAATAATTCCTTATCATTTAATTTGATTTATTTTGTTTTGTTTTCCTCTCCGTTTGTTTGTGTCCATGTGTTTGGCTGTTGTCTTTCCTCAGGAGGTATGTACACCTGCTCTTCCCAAACGCTAGTCCATCTCTCAGCTCTCGGGTGCTTTTTGGTGGTCCGCCATGCTTTTGTTCTATTTTCTCATGTTTTGTAAATGTTCAGGCCGGGCCGCAGATTTTTTAAATTTATTTTTGTGTCTCCATTGACTCATTTGATCTTCAGATGTATGTCTGTGTAGTCTGTCATAGGTGGTCCGTCCACACTCTTTAATCTCTGTGGGTGGTTGCTGGGCACTCACCGGGTTCATTCGCCACACCATGGGCTCGGCTCGGGGAGCAGAGGCTTTGTGACCAGTTTGCCTCTCTTTTCTCTGTATGCTGTGGTGGTCACTCTTTGATCTGTGTTTATTTTGAAAGCTGCATTATGCCTTTTTGCCGTACAGTGAGCACAACAAAGGAGTTTCGCTTGACTCTCCAAATTCACCATGAACCCAGTTACTCATTGGCTTATTGTTGTTTGCTCTCTGGTGGCATGGAAAGGGAATAATGCACAGTTTCGACCGTGTGGCTCTGCTCTCCTTATCTTATGATTCAATGGATCTGAAGGGTAACCGTGGGGACCGGTGTGGCGCTGGACTGGACCAAACTGTGGGAGAGAAGCGTGGGCAGAGGAGCGGGCTGAAAGGGATTTATTCAGGATTGCTTGCCCATACACATAACATCTACATAGTTAAGAGGTTTGGTTGTGCATTCTTGTAAGTAATGAATGTTTCCTCTCATAACTACATTTGCATCCTTGTTTTACAAAAACAAGAAGTGAAATGACATGAGAAGCAAACCAGTTTCTAATTTGTCCTTTTGAGAATAATCTTTTTCAACTGAATCAGAAAATCTAGATATGTTTTAAAAGAGACCCTGTTCCCACCTACCCTCTACTCGCCCAGCCTCTCACAGTCCGGTCTTGCATGGGTGCCCCCCCCCGCTCCACTCCGGCAACATGCCCCTGCAACAATCTGCTGGGACGTCCCGCCTCGTCACAGACATTCTTGCAGGGGAGTTGTCTCTTATGGGAGCTACAGGAGCTGACATGACCATGAAACCGATCTCAGCCTCCGACTGAACCAATCAGCTCAGGCCGTCGGCTGTGTGATTCTGCCATCGCGTCTGTTTTTTCTGTTTGTCTGCTTTTTCCTTGGCATCGCGCTGACAAGTGGAGATGTGGCGACAGGGCTCTCCATCTCTGCCTGTCGAGTGAAGCGTGTGTCGATGGTGTCTGTAAATTATAACAAGCATAGACTGAAGTGTTTGCCCTGTCATGACGTCTGTGATTTGATGGGGTATCATATACAGTGCCACTGCTGCTATATGATCAAATGTGTGTGTTCTACATGTATACAAACATCCTCTAAGCCTCCTTTATCCGGGTAGATGGGTTTCACAATGCAGCTTTTTACTAACATTGGTGGTGGGATAGACAAGGCTTAGGTCTTTATATCGAGTTCAGAAAGATATCGAGTGCCCCCCCCCCCTACTCACCGGACACTGCTACTATAAGACTTAGAAGTTATTTAACAAAGCCCCCCCCCCTACTCACCGGACACTGCTACTATAAGACTGAGAAGTTATTTAACAAAGCCAAAACAGGAAATTCTAGTCTGAGATGCCTGTAGAGAAGCTGAGCATAGCTGCAGGCGCAGAGCTCAATGAGCCTCTGTTTGTTGGCATCCCATCCTCCCAGAGAGAGTGCCATCTGCTCCTCTGATCAGGTTTCCCCTCGCAGGAAGTATGGGTGACAAAAGGGGTCAGAGGTCAGCTACAGATCAGGGGGTGCAGAGTTAACCAGAGAGCCCCCCACTGGGTGTGAAAGAGAAGTTAATCTTAAGTCACTCCTTACTTTCCTCATTCAGCCCTCTGGCAGTCATTTGAGTTCTTGCTCTCCACATGTATACCTGGCTCCTAGTTACTTCATTTGGACAGTAGTTCATTAAGGTCAGTGAGTGCAGTGCAAATGGATCTGTATCCTGTCTATTGATCCTAGCTTTCCACACTCATTCCTCAGCCAGCTATTAATGAAAGAGAAACAGGGCCGAGTTAGCACAGTTCCCAGACACACCAATACATTTGTGGAGACGTAGCTTCATCGTAGAGCATTAGGGGAAAGGATAAAGTCAAGAAAAAATAACAAAGTAACTGGTGATGGTGGAAGAGGGTGAATCGCTATAGTGGGTAAAAGGAGTCCTCTGTAGCCGTCATCTGTCTGTCTGCCATACATCTGTCTGCCTGTCTGCTGCTCGACCCGGTGCTTCGGTGCTCGTTTCTCTCTCTCTCTCTTGTTGAGCCTCTCTGACGCTGGCTGTTTGCTCCACAGGGGGACGTGTTAAAACCTGGAAGAGAAGGTGGTTCATCCTCACAGATAACTGCCTGTACTACTTTGAGTACACCACAGTGAGTACAATCAGTTTCTCAGTCACCGTGAAGACTGTGCTCCCTCTGTTCTTGTTGTTCCCGTGTGCAGCTCTCTCACTCAGAGTTTCTGTTTGTCCAGGACAAAGAGCCCAGAGGAATAATCCCCCTGGAGAACCTGAGCATCAAGGAGGTGGAGGACAAGAAGCCTGTAAGTACAGCTCCCTCTACTGGTCATGTATTTAATTTCACACAGTAAGAACTGGTACTTGGAAATCTTACTTCCACCCATTTCCTAAATGGACAATAAAGAAGGATTTTCTTCGGTGCTGCCCTTTTAGGAAGTTAAAATATTATATATAAAATATATGTGATATTTGCATAAAAAAAAAATCAAACATAATACATTTAATTGACAATTACATCTTGACGGGTAGTTTATTTCCTTATTGACAAACAATTGTACTGGGAGTAAGGCCCTCACAACATTATATATACAAAATACCATAGAGGGATTTCTTAATATGGATAATGTACCTAAATATAACTAGGTAAATTAGGTTTTAGTTTATAGAATTTGTTGATAAATACAGTTATTTATATCTATGCATTATGTTTTCTATATTATCTAACCTCCATCTTCTCCTCTTCTGTAGAACTGCTTTGAGCTTTTCATCCCTGACAACAAGGACCAGGTGATAAAAGCCTGCAAGACTGAGGCTGACGGACGCGTAGTCGAGGGCAACCATACCTTCTACCGTATCTCCGCCCCCACGACTGAGGAAAAAGACGAATGGATGAACAGCATCAAGTAAAACATGTTTCCTTCTCTTCTGAAAGGCCTGGCATTATGAAGTGCATGTGTGTCACCTACACGTGCGGTTCACTCGATCCTATTTCTGTGTTTCTTTGAACTTGGAGTAATCAGGCTCTAAGGTCTTTGCTACAGGAACCATAATGTCTGAAGGGAAATAAAATTCCTGATAATGTTGAAATATGATAAACTTGTGTATTGCAGATGTTAGATGTATAATCTAATTTCACCACACATACATTCTTAGTATCATTGTAAATTGAGCCCTACCTGCATGCAAATGTCTGACATTCCAGTACTTTGAAAGCGCAGGAACACTGACCCCCCCCCCCCCCCCTCTGCGTGTTTCTACAGAGCTGCCATCAGCAGGGATCCCTTTTACGAGATGCTGGCAGCCAGGAAGAAGAAGGTGTCGTCCATGAAGAGGCACTAGAGCTGCCCTGCGCTCCAGATGTTGCACTTGACAGAGCAAGGGGTCCGGGTATCTGCCCGCCCTGTCTGGGGGGGTTGCAGAGGCCGCGGTTTAGGTCTGCCTTAGAACTCTGCAGGGGATTTCTCTAGGACTTGGGACTCTACAGGCCAGAAAAACAGGAAGCATGCTGGGGTTTCTAGATAAGAGTCGGGGCCAAAGTGTCTGTTAACCTCCTCTAACCTCCTCTCTCAGCTTTGTTTGTGCTCTCTGTGTATGAAGCTGAAAGGAAATCTTGCTGTTTAAGACAGCAAACCCCCTTCGAAGATGCTTAAATAACAAACAACATAAATCCCATGTACATTGTTGCACACATACTGTACACAACATGCATACACTCATGCAGCCCCCCGTAGCACACATCTTTTAAACTCAGCAGGTCTGACCGTGTGGCACTCCAACCAAAATATTCCTCGCTTCCTGAAAGAGAAGTGAATACCTTTTCTGACGTGCTTTAAAGTGGACCTATCATGCTATATTTGAATAATATATTGTAGGGCCATACCTATATAAAAGTTTTTTTTTCAAAATACCAAACAGATCATGCATTTTAGCCATGCCTCATTTCGCTCTATTTGCTCTTTTCCAGCCCTGTTTTTGCAAGGGCTGATTCTGTGGCAAATGAGCTGCAGCTGACCACGCCCCCCTGCAAAGGAGGGGGGCTAGGCACGAGCGTCATGTTACCATGCGGTTACCATGCCACGGCAACCTCTCATTCCCCTGATAGGTGGAGAGTTGCCCATATAGGCGGAGCACCCCGTTTCTGACGTCAGACTATTTTCAAATCTGTATCAGTCTGTATCAGATCCGTTGCAGCCCCGTTTTTAGAGATTTGGGTATGGAGGAAAAGAGAGAGGGTTGTGTTTTCTGACACTTGGTGAGTTCCCTGACACACCGGGGACACATATTCATGTATAAAAGACGTACAAAGGTGCATTTTGCATGATAGGTCCCCTTTAATGTTACAGTAATACGTGTATTTTTACAGCTTTAAATGTCGATTCCTCTTTTTGTTTTACTTTTGTTAAGAAAAAGGCAACCGAAACTGCAGGGGGGCGGGTGTGGGAGGAAGGGCGGGAGGGTATGATTTGCCAACTGTTAGTGATTTTATACTTACAAAAAAAGAAAACGTAAAAAAGTTGCCACTCAGGAGATTGTTATGTTCTGAAACGTTCCACGCGACATGGAGCCTGTTCACGACAGCCATTTGAGGAATGAAAGCCTCATCTGTGTCCCGGACTGAACTGTTTTTGTAAATGTGAAGCTGCATTGTGGTACGCTGCAGGTGAGGGTGTCTGGACGGGCTCGCAGAGTTGTGTCTGGCTCATGTTCTTCATTTCCTGAAAGTCCTGGAGAAGCATCCTGAGGATCAGTGTCTTTTAAAGGGACGACTCTTTATCACCCTGGGCTTCTTTTTGAGGTTGTCTGGAAATTAGAAATGGTGGCCCTATTTTTCAATTTCACTTCCCATACATTTTTATATTATTTTGTCTTAATACACACAACTTCATTTCATTGTTAGTAAAGTTACTGCTGCATGGGGCCTGTTGATCTAGATGAAACGTCACAAGAAAAGCTGCTGGTTAGCGACAGTTTCTTCCCCCATTAGACAGAATGAAATCTTTATTTCCTGCGTTTTAATATTGATTTTCTTCGTAGAGTTACCTATTCAAGGGTAAAACAAATCACATGCATTTTCATCTCTCAGCCAGACCTCATTGATCTTTGTACAAAACTGTGCTTCAGGTTGTTTATGTATAAGACATAATATATGACATATTGTTATAGAGGCTTTAACGCGGCACAAATAAACATGTGGTTCAATAAAAGCTATGCCTGGAAACGAATGGGCTGTCCCGACTCAGGATCCAAATTGTGATGTGAAACAATACAAAACTGCTAGGTGTGAGGAATGTACTGCGCTGAACCAAAAGATGGAGGTCAGGATGGCGTATGGTCATGCTGAAGCAGTCATTTTGTCGAATGGCAAACTCAACTGCGTGGAGGTACAAATTTGCATCACAGTCGGTTGTCTTTTCTACTCTTGTCTACTGTCATCTGTGCCTGCTGCTCATCATCCTCATTCACTGCCTCTTCTGGTTCTCTTCTTCTCTCTGCTCTTCTACGCACTAATCCAAGGGAAATTATGAAAAATGCAAAACAATCATAATTCTAGACAGTATTGGTTTATTTATCAAAGTTGTACATATTTAAAATGTATAGTGGGTATGTTGTCTTCATTTTGTTTCCTATTAGCTGTGCCATTTTCTTTTGGTATTCTGTTTAATAATGTTTGATTTGAGGTTTGTATCATTGCCATTTAATCAAGCTAAAAAATAAAGACAAATGTGTCACAACACTGGCGATGGAAGTCTTTCACACAACCACAAACTCCTTCAGATCTCTCTAGTAAAGTCTCTCCAGCAGGGGGCAGTGTGTGATCAGCAGCGATGGGCTTTCTGCTGCAGGGACCATTCACTGAAGCAAACTAGAAAGATAACTTGTATTTTTATATTGCTTATTAGTTGCAACCAAATTACAGTTATGCCTCAGCAACACACATTAAAGTGTGGCCATCCTGCTGTATGTCTTTGAATGCTGAATGCTACTTGAGGGCAGCCTTGGAATTGAATCATTCCTTCTCTGTTGCACAACTGCCAAACATTGCGTTACTCTAACCACATTTACCTTGTGTTAAACAAAAAGCACATTCTCCTGCCACTGTTTGAATCCAGTCTCATGCAGCAACGCAACATTTCCTATATTTATGAAGCTTGCATGCACGTATTTATGGCACAAATGTCGGCGCAGCAGGGAAAGGTCGATATTTACAAGTGAATATGTATCATATTAAATGATGCCTGGAAAAGCAATCAATATAAATGACTTTCTCAATGGAATGGGCATTCGGGAAATGTAGTTGAAAATACATGCATATCTTTGGATTTCTGTTGGTGTGGAGTAATCTAAACTTGGATTTTTATAGGTTTAAATAAATGACTATTTTAAACTTGTTGAGATTGTTTGCCTCTACTGTCTATATGAATAAACGAGGGCTGTTGCCAAAAAGTCTCTGTTGTGAGAAGTTCAAAAAGTGATGACAATTATGTTCTCATCTTGCATTCAACATGTCTGTAAGTATGATTCATAGCATTGTAAATGTGTAACTTGCAGACAGAGTAAACCACCGTTGAAAGCAGTTTGCGTCGAATTTCAGCTAGCACTTTGTAGTAACACAGATTAGCTTCAGTCTCTGTTGAACATTCACAGTGAAGGCTAAAGGCTACTGACATGCAGTGTAGTGCTGCAGAGGCCCATGGGTAATGTTGAGTAGTAGGTATCGTGATAATGTGAAACGGTTCTCTCGTATGAGTTTATTCAAGTTGAGACATGTTTATCTGAACTGAGAGAATTGCTTTGAAAAGTCCTTTAATCTGTGAAAGATTAAAATATTGTTTTTCCCAGCAAAACCTACATCTAAGGCTAAATGAAAATAGCTTTTTTTGTATATTTACCTCTGGGCAATTGCCTGCAGTGTTTGGAGGGAACTTGGGTGCAAATTATGAAACAATTTCTTCCAGATGTGCGGTGAACAAACATAACAATTGCAAAATTAGATTCCTGTTGTGCATCCTTGCATAATGATATTAAAGGGGACCTATCATGCAACATCCATTTTTCATGTATTTTATACATAAACATGTGTCCCCTCTGTGTAAAGAGATTCTCTCTCTTTTTGTCCTGATCCAT